>NW_007260132.1:756611-758245 GCF_000164805.1 Carlito syrichta | reverse complement strand
TTTTTTTTTTTGAGTTGGAGTCTCACTCTGTCGCCCAGACTGGAGTGCAGTGGCCGCTCCCGGCACCGCAGCCTCGACTGCTGGGCTCCGGTGATCCTTCCGCCTCAGCCTTCCAAGTAACTGGAACTACAGGCGCGTGCCACCATGCCCGGCTAAGTAATTTTCTTAATGGCAGAAATTTATTACTTTTTTTCCTTTTCTAATCATAAGAACAATGTGGAAATTTAAATTTGTGTACTGTCTGGTTAGCTTATTCTGATTGCCTCTGCTAAGAAAATCATTTGGGATAGAGAAGTCTTTTAATTGGACATTGTAAGGATGTCTAACTTGAACTGAACTGAAACATTTTGTCTTTTAAAATATACTGGCTCTTGTTGAAAAGTTGAACAGTAATTGCAGAATAAGCCTTTAAGGAAGCAAAAGTCTTCAACTTAAATAAAAGGCAGTAGAACTTACCAGACAATAAAATAACTCTCAAAAGTATAAAGCACTCAAGTCCATAGGCATGTGATACATGGATATCAACATACACCTTTTACATTTCAGAATAGTCTTACCATGTTCATACAAGCAGGAGTGATTGATAATTCAAAGATGCTTAAAAACTGCAAAAGGAAAATTAATGTTTAAGCACCTCAAAACATTTTTTAAAAGTGGTAAGCTTTTACACCATAGTCTTTAAGATGGTTTAAACATCAAAGAGAGACAGCACATTTGTGATGTTAATTTAGACAGTAATACCTAATGGTGGGATCGGTGAGATGTTCATTTTTACATTCTACTGTGGAATTGGTACAACCATTCTACAAAGCAGACTGACAGTATGTCTCAAGCATGCTGATATGTTTTTACCGTTTGACCTAGTAATTGTATCGAAGTCGATCCTAAGGAAATAATTAGAAATGTTCGTAGATTTATGATCGAGGGCGGGGTAGTCAATGTCGATGGACTTAACTGGCTAGCAGCAATGGAACAAAGGATGGTACATTTGGTACAGGAAAATACTCGTAATGCATCATTAAAGATGATCCATGTTTTTGGAATCACACAGGAAAACATTCGTGCAACTGTACACACACCATGACCAGAAATCGTTTGTTTCCCCTCTCTGGCGGGTCATGTCTTAGGGAAGGGCGGGACCCGGCCACGAGAGCGCGGGCGTTAGAGCGCGTACAAGCCCCGGCCTCCTGAGCCGTGTGGCAGGACCCCGGGCAAGGGCCTCTCTGCCTCGGAACCTCGTGGAGACACGGCGCAGACGACCGTGCCGCATCCGCGTCATGGGGCGAACGTGTCAAGGTCAAATGCAAGAGCTCAGCGCGCCGCCTAAGGACGTCTGGGCCGTGAGGATAGCACCGTCCGGCGAGTCCCAGCCTAGCCAGTCTGGACATTGTACGGATGTGCAGAGACCCGAACTGGAGACACGTGCTGACGGAGTGAAAAGTCCCACGTGGTTCTGCAGGGGGCTTGAGCACCGTCGGCCGCCCCGCCTCGTCCAAAGTCGGGGCTCGTGGCCAGGGCCCGCGCGCTCGGCTCCACCTGCCTGCGCGCGCGCAGAAGACGACATGTCGCCGTGGCGGCCGCCCGGCGCGTCTCGCGGCTCCGCGTCCGACTCCGCAGCCCCGAGGCCCCGCCCT
>NW_007260132.1:753029-755548 GCF_000164805.1 Carlito syrichta | reverse complement strand
GAGGAGCTGGGCCTCCAGGCCCTGGCCGGGCCGCGGGCCGGGCTCCGATCTCCTGCGGGCCCTGGATTCGAACGTGGCCGGACTGGAGCGGCAGTGGAGGTTTGACGGAGAGGTGCGCTTCGGTGGTGACGGCGAGCGCTCTGCATCGCCGGAGCCGGGCAGCCACGGGTCCCTGACCGGGGGAAGCTGCGTGTGGGTCAGGCTGGGAGACAGGTCAGCTTCGTGCGATTAAGTTCTGCCCACGGATTCTTCGGATCCGCTCTGGGAACTGGGCCAGTTTAGGTTTCCAAGGTAGGATAGCCACTTAGGAGGATCAAGTTGAACTAGATTTCTTTCTTTTTTTAAAAATTTCTCTATTTTCTTTTCTTTTATTTTATCTTTATTTTTTGAGTTGAAGTCTCACTGTGTCGCCCAGACTGGAGGGCAGTGGCCGCTCCCGGCCACCGCAGCCTCGACCTGCCGGGCTCCGGCGACCCTTCCGCCTCGGCCTTCCGAGGAGCCGGAACTACAGGCAGGCGCTACCACGCCCGGCTGATTTTTTGATTGATTGTAGAGATGAGGTCTGGCTGCCCCGGCGGGCCTCGAACCCGCGGGCTCAGGCCGTCCACTCACCTCAGCGCGGGATGACAGGCTGAGCCACCGAGCCGGCTTCCTTCCTTCTTCTCACATACGAACAGAGGATACAGATTGGATCGCATACAGATCAGATAGTGTCCCATGACTTCACACATAACGTACTGAAAGGCTATGGTTTCATAAGTGGGTGACCTCCGAAATCGAGTTCAACTTGCTGCCACCAAAAATAATGAAATCGCCTCCTCTGCAGCAACACGGAGCTGGAGATCATCACCCTAGGAGGAGTGACTCAGAAGCAGGACGCCAAACGCGTTCTGTTCCCACTCACGTGTAGGAGCTCAGCAGTCGCGAAGGTGTAAATAACAGACTCTGGGGACACCAATACGGGGGAAGAGGAGTGGGGTCAAGGTTCAGAAACCTCGGGGCACGACGTTCACTCTCTGGGGAGTCTCCCCCCACCCCCCGAGACCCAGTCCCACACAGTATGTCCTTGTAATGAACACGCTTGTGTACCCCCTGAATCTAAAATGAAATGGAGAGCCGGGCTTGGTGGCTCAGCCTGTAATCCCGCGCCTTTCAGAAGGCTGAGGCGGAAGGATCGCCGGAGCCCAGCAGGTCGAGGCTGCGATGCCCGGGAGTGGCCACTGCACTCCGGTCTGGGCGACCGAGTGAGACTCCAATTCAAAAAAACAAACAACAACAAAAAATATATATATATATGGTTGTCCATAGTCTTATTCTGTCAGTTATAGCTATGGTTATTTTACTTTCATTCTGTATTTAGTATTTTTGAATTCTTGATCTGTCTCCCTAGATGTTTGTCTTTTTTATTAACCTTTGATCCTGAAAATTTTTGAACATACATAAAAGAATGCAAAGAACTTCCAAGTATTCATTACTCAGTTTCAATAATGAGCATTATTTTGGTTTTGTGTGTGTGTGTGTGTGTGTGTGTGTGTGTGTCTAACCTCCCTCCTTTTTTAAAAAAATAACTTCTAGGCCAGGCATGGTGACTTACGCCTGTAATCTCAGTACTTTAGGAGGTTGAGGTGGGAGGATCACTTGAGGCCAGGAGTTTGAGGCCAGCCTGGGCAATATAGCAGATCCCATCTCTACAAAATATTTTTTTAAAATGTTGCATGTGTTGCTGCATGCCTCTAGGCCTATAGTCTTTGCTACTTGGTTGACTGAGGCAGGAGGATCGCTTGAGCTCAGGAAGTCATGCCACTGCACTCAAGCCTGGGTGACAGAGTGAGACCCTGTCTCTATTATAAAATCAAATATACAAAACTATCATCAGACAAAACTAGCGATAATTTACTCCTATCATCTAATAAGTAGTCCATAAACAAATTCTTCTAATTTGGGGGGTTGTAGTCATTAGAGTCTCACTCTGTCACCCAGGCTGGAGTGCAATGGCATGCTCATGGCCACCTCAGTCTTGACCTGCTGGGCTCAGGCGATCCTTCCCCTCAGCTTTCCAAATAGCTGGAATTACAGGAGTATATCACCACACCTAGCTAATTTTTTGGATTAATTGTGGAGACAAGGTCTCGCCAAGTTGCCCAGACTGGTCTCAAACCCATGGACTCAGGCATTCCTTTCTCCTCTGCCTCCCAAAGTACTGGGATTATAGGTGTGAGCCATCCGTTCAGCTAAATTTTTCTAATTTTATGCAAATTTGTAGTGCATTTATTCTCATTGGGATCTAAACAAATTTTACTTATATTTGGTTGCTACATGTCTTAATCTTTTGTAAATCTCTTATAATCTAGAACAAAAGTTGACTTTTTTTGGTAGTAAATATCATAGACTTTGTGGGCTATGTTGGGTCTTTGTTTCATGTTCTTTTTTTTTTAAAGTGTGTTTTAAAAATGTAAGAGTTAGCTGGGCTCGGTGGCTCAGCCTGTAATCCCGTGCCTTGGGAGGCTGAAGTGAGTGGA
>NW_007260132.1:743638-752978 GCF_000164805.1 Carlito syrichta | reverse complement strand
GATCCGCCTGGGCAACTTGGCGAGACCTCATCTCTACAATAAATCAAAAAAGTAGCTGGGCGTGGCAGCGCGCGCCTGTAATTCCGGCTACTCGGAAGGCTGAGGCAGAAGGATCACCGGAGCCCAGAGGGTCGAGGCTGCGGTGGCCGGGAGCGGCCACTGCACTCCAGTCTGGGTGACAGAGTGAGACTCCAACTCAAAAAAAAAAATGTAAGAGTTTTCTTAATATGAGGACTATACAAAAGCAGATAGCCTTTGACCCACAAGCCACGGTTTGTTAACCCCTGTCTAGAATATTTTCCTCACCTGCTTTTTTCCCCCACCTACCTTTGTCTTGTTGGGGAAGGTGGATCATTTTTTCCCCCACCTACCTTTGTCTTGTTGGGGAAGGTGGATTTTATTTATGGTTTCCTTGTGATATTGTTTTTTTCTTATTCTCACATTTGCATTTTTGGTAGTCAAAAAGTTTAGAGCTGTAGGCTCAGTTAGATTTAGTTTTAGTTTTTTGTGGGTTTGTGTGCAAGAATACTTTAGTGATGCTGTGTGCATTCTATTGTATCAGTTATCAGGGACTCGTAAGATGGGCTTGCCTTGCATTTCATGGATTTGGGTGGTGTTAGCTGATACCTTGTCCATTTTCTCTTTGGTTTTACCATTTATTTATTTCCTGAATCAGTTACTTCATTATGGGTTACAACAGTTGATTCTCCAATTCTTTAACTCCTTCTGTATTTTTAAATTTGAATTTTTTTGTAGAATTGCTGTACTCCATCCATTAGGTTTGTTTAGTTACCCTGAAATATGGTTGAAATTGGAAAAGTAGGGTCAATACTTACTCTTTTCTCATCAGTTTTTTTTTTTGAGTTTGAGTCTCACTCTCTAGACCTGCTAGGCTCCAGCGATCTTTCCTCCTCAGCCTTCCAAGTAGCCGGAACTATAGGCACGTGCTACCACGCCAGGCTAATTTTTTTTTTTTTTTTTTTATTGTAGAGATGAGGTCTTGCCAAGTTGCCCGGGTGGGTCTCGAACCCATGGGCTCAGGCAATCCACTCGCCTCAGCCTCCCAAAGTGCTGGGATTACAGGCTGAGCCACCAAGCCTGGCCTTCACATCAATTTTTAAAGTAATAATTGGTGCTCTAGTAATCTCCAGTAGTAGTCAATTAGAGGATTGTTAGTGTTATAAATTTTTCCAAAGAACCACCTTATATTTTATTAATTTGTCTTGTCATTGTTGTCCATTATGTTGATTTCTGCTCTTGACTGTTTCCTTTCTTTTCGTGTGTTTGGATTTACTATTTTTCCCACCAAGTTTCTGAATACCTAGCTTATTGATATTCAGTGCTCTTTATGTCTAATGAATACAGTGTTTCTTAACCTAGTACTACTGATTATTTGGGCCAGATAATTCTTTGTTGTGTGGGACCATCTTGTGCATTTTAGGTTGTTTTTAGCAGTAGCCTGGCCTGGATGTCAGTAGTTGTGGTGATGGGGACTCCTCTGTAGCTGTGACAATAAACATTTCTCCATACGCTGCCAGATGTTCTGTGGGAGGCAGAGTCACCTGGCTGAGGACAACAGCGTTAATGCCTTTAGAGCTATAGATGTCTGTCTCAAATGGTGCTTTTATTACAGCCCGCTTGAGTTGTAGCCCAACATGTTGCATGTAGTGTTTATTGTCAAAGTCGGTCTACAGTTCTTTTTTTTTTTTGAGTTGGAGTCTCACTGTCACCCAGACTGGAGTGCAGTGGCCGCTCGCCACCGCAGCCTCAATTTGCTGGGCTCCGGCCATCCTTCCGCCTCAGCTGTCCAAGTAGCTGAAACTACAGGCACGCTTTACCACACCCGGCTCATTTTGATTTATTGTAGAGATGAGGTCTCACCAAATTACCCAGGCGGCTCAGGCAATCCACTCACCTCAGCCTCCCAAAGCGCGGGATTATAGGCTGAGCCACCGAGCCCAGCTGGTCTGCAATTCTTTTTTTTTTTTGAGTTGGAGTCTCACTCTGTCGCCCAGACTAGAGTGCAGGGGCCGCTCCCGGCCACTGCAACCTTGACCTGCTGGGCTCCGGCAGTCCTTCTGCCTCAGCCTTCCGAGTAGCTGGAATTACTGGCGTGCGCTACCACGCCGGCTAGTTTTTGATTTATTGTAGAGATGAGGTCTCGCCAAGTTGCCCAGGCAGGTCTCGAACCCGCGGGCTCAGGCAGTCCATTCACCTCAGCCTCCCAAAGGCGCGGGATTACAGGCTGAGCCACTGAGCCCGGCTGGGTCTACAGTTCTTAATCTGTAGTTCTCAATTCAGAAAGTTCTGAAAAAGATTATTATTCTATTCATTAATTACTTATTTCTCACTCATTTGTTTCTTACTCTTCATATGTTTTGCTGCAGAGATACTGATAACTGATTTTGGAGACACCCATTAGATCTCATTGCAGTGTTAAATTATGTACCAAATACGTACCATATAACTGCTTAAGAATCCTAAAAATTCTGAATTATGAATCATATCTGGCTCAGATGATTTTTGGAAGGCAGATTTGGATGTGAATTTCATAATTTCCTGTGTAAATGTTTTCTTTTTTTTGAGTTGGAGTCTTACTCTGTCACCCAGGCTGTAGCTCAGTGACACGCTCACGGCCACCGCAGCCTCGACCTGCTGGGCTCAGGTGATCCTTCCACCTCAGCCTTCCAAGTAGCTGGAATAATAGGCACACACCACCATGCCCGGCTAGTTTTTTTGTGTGTGTGTTTTTTCTTTTTGAGTTGGAGTCTCACTCTGTCACCCAGACTGGAGTGCAGTGACCGCTCCCGGCCACCACAGCCTCGACCTGCTGGGCTCCGGTGATCCTTCCGCCCCAGCCTTCCGAGTAGCCGGAATTACAGGCACGTGCTACCATGCTCGGCTGATTTTTTTGATTTATTGCAGAGATAAGGTCTTGCCGCCCAGGCGGGTCTCGAACTGCGGGCTCAGGCAATCCCCGCACCTCAGCCTCCCAAAGGCATGGGATTACAGGCTGAGCCACTGAGCCCGGCTCTTGTTTTTTTTTGTTTTTTGTTTTAAAGCTTGGATGTCAGTATGCTACTTTGGTAATGGTGAAGATTTACATGAAGCAATAGGACTAAATAAGAGTAAAAAGGTGAGTTAGGGCCTGATTGAAAGGAACCGTGAGGGTTTAAGGGGCTTATATTTCATTCCACAGGCAATATGAAGCCATAGCAGTTTTTGAGTGGGTGGAAATGTTTATGTTTTAAGTGCTGGGTGAGAACATTTAATAATAGACATACTGTGGATGTTTCTCAAGTGATTTGCCCTGAGAGCCTGGAGACTAGGCAGTTTCATCTTGGTTGGGTTTTCTGTGTTCAACAACTTTTATACTTACTTGGTTACTGTCTATAATCGGTAAGTACTTCTTTCATCTTCTCCTCTTACTGCTCGGTACTGCGTTCCCCAAATCTGAACTTCCAGGTCCTCATAGTATCTTCTGCAACTGCGAGGATATCTAGGATGGATGGAGATCTCACCTGTGTACTTCCCTTCACTCAAAGATTAGAGTCCTACACTGTGTGTTGTCCGGTGCCGGGAAACACCTGCTGCATATATTTTGTCCAGTGTGATGGTTGTTTGTGGTAGGAAGCAAGGTTGGTACTAGTTATTCTGTCAAGGAACAGAAGTCTCTTATTCGTCTGTTTTCTCTTTCCGGCCTCAGTCTCCAGGTCAGTCGTGCTTGTTTGTAGAAGTCGGGCTCCTGGCTTACGAACTTGTTTATTTTAGACCCTGCCACCGTTCTAAGTGACTTCAGTGCTTGCGAGCCGCCCATCAGGTGCCCTGGTCTGTCTCGAGGGGCCTCCTCTTCAGCCTCCTACTTGCTTCCCAGCATAGTGGACCTTGTAGTCACTACACAGAGTTCTACCTCTGGAGTCTTGAGAGCCAGATGTCCATTTACTGACCAGTGTCTGCCTCTGTCACATTGGACCTGGCTTCTTGGCCTCTCAACGCCCCAACACCTCTGCGTCCTTCCTCTGCGTGGCCTCTTCCGCTGCTGCTTTCTTCCCTCTGCCACTTAGAGTCAGACTCACTCAGATTCCGTGGTTTGCCACTGATTCCACTTGATCGCCAGTTCCCTTAACTCCCTCCCTGCTCTTCTGTTCACCTGACAGATTCCAAATCTTGGGTCAGCGATGCTGTCGGCTTCTTTTCAGTGTTTGTATTCTGAAAACTGAATGGTGCTGGAGAAAGTCCCTGGAGTCAAAGTTCGTACACGTCAGCCTCAGTGCTGCCCAGCAGTCACCCAGGATGTCCTCCTCTCTCCTTCTCTCAGCAGCTGCTGCAGAGCTTCCTCAGTCTTCTAGTGCCTGTGAGCATGCCACCTTTGCCCTTTACTCTCCATCTCCTGTTTCATATAAAAGCCGTTGTATAGCTTTTCACTCTTGTTACCACATCTACAGACTTAACTGCATTCTCATCCGTTTATTCTTCTGTAGTTCTGGGGAAGAGACATCTCTCCCTTTTACAGCTATTCCATTCACATTATGAATTCCACCTACTCCTCTCCTCTGTAGGACATTATTCACTCAGTTATTTCTTCTTTCCCTTTTATCTCCTTTCCTCCTATGAACATTTAAATGTGATCAGGTTTTTACCAAACACCTTTCCTCATTTTCCCCCTCCAGCTACTGCCTTGACTCTCCTTTTAGAAAGCGAATCAGCCATATTTACTGATTCTACTTTTTCATCTCCATGTTATCCTTCAGTCCGTTGTAGGCATCTGCTATTTTACCAGAATTGCTTTTGCGTAGTTCATTAATGCCTCTTTTGTTGCCAAAACTAATGGACACTTCTCAATCTGTCTCTTACTTTATTTTACAAATATTTGTTCACATTCACCACTTCATTTTGGTGGAGGTTTTTAAATCTTTTTATTCAGGGTCTTACTCTGTTGCCCAGGCCAGAGTGCAGTGGCATGATCCTGGCTCACCACGATTCTTTTGACTTACCCTCCCAAGTAACTGGGACTATAGTGTGTGCCACCACTCCCAGCTAATTTTTTACAATTTTTTTTATTTTTGGTAGAGATGAGGTCTTGCTATGTTGACCTTGGGCTCAAGCAATCCTCCCACCTTAGCCTCCCAAAGTGCTGGGATTGCAGGTGTGAGCCACTGTGTCTGGTCTGAGATTTTTTTTCCTTGCCAGCTTTCATGACTTGACCCTTGATTTACTTTTTAATTCTTCTAATTGCTAGATACCTTTATAGATTTCTATTCTTCTGCTTAGTTCTTAAATACCTTTTGCTTTCCTCCTCTTAAACTCTGTATCTTCTCCCTGGGTCGCATTTTTTTTATTTCTTTCACTTCGGTGATCTTTATGCTGTTAATTCCCAAACCTTTATCCTTAGCTCATATTCTCCCTAGAGATTTAAACTAACCAATATTTAGTTGCTTACAGAACATTTTTGTGTAACGTGTTTGAAGATACCTGAAACTGAAACTCAGCATGTCCAAAGAGAACTGGTTTTTCACCTCTCTTTTCAGCTCATATCTAATCAACTACTTAGTCCTCTTAATTTTTCCTTCCAGATGTCTCTCAAAAAAATTAGCTGCTTCTTATTCTAAGTCTCTTCTCTAATACAGGTCATCACTTACTCTCCCAGATTACCACAACAGCTTTCTAATTACTCTGTGTGTTTTCAGTTTAAGTCTTTCTCCAAATTGCAGCCAGAATGGCCTTCTGATTATATCATCTAATGTTATCATTTTCCTTCTCTCTCTCTCTCTTTTTTATTTATGAGTCAGACTCTCTCTCTCTCTCTCTCTCTCTCTCTCTTTTATTTATTTGAGTCAGACTCTCACTCTGTCGCCCAGGCTGGAGTGCGGTGGCCCACTCATAGCCACCACAGCCTCAACCTGGTGGACTCAGGCGATCTTTCTGCCTCAGCATTCCAAGTAGTTGGAACTACAGGCACTTGCCACTATGCTACAATAAAAAAAAAAAAAAAAGCCAGGCATGGTGTTGTGTGCTTGTAGTCCCAGCTGCTTAGAAGCTTGGGTTCAGCAAGTTGAGGCTGCAGTAGGTCGTACCACTGCACCCCAGCCTGAGTGACAGAGTGAGACTCTGACTCAAAAAAAAAAATTCCCTTCACTAAGTTTCTCTGGCTGTGTAAGGTCTCTTGGAACAGCAACATTGTCATCATTCTCACAGTCAGCAATTTCTTCGGTTACTTTGTCTACGTTTGATTTGATTTTCACTTCTAGAAATCACTGTTTATTTTTTTGTTTCTCTTTCATGTTTGTGGGGCAGCTTCCTCTTTAAATTATTCATTTTTGCAGCTATCGCAGGAATTTATTATTGGGAGACAAGGAGGTAACACAGCTTTAAGCTTCTTTTGTCTGTGCGTGAATGGAATACCAACAGATGTGCCATGAGTGACCAGTCGCTGACAGAAGTGATATGGGTGGTCATGATGTGCATCTTCTATGTACACAGGGATCTGGGGACTGAGGAGTTTGCAGCAAAGCTTGTATTTTTGCAGTTGCAGTTGATAGACGCACGGTGGTCACTGGAATTTGAACCACGTTGTGAGGGACTGGTGTTGTTTTACAAGGTCGTGGTTTTTGTGCATATCAGAACGTGCCAGGTGAGGACCGCCTATATCGAGACGCCTTAACGTGACCTGCTGCTTGCCACGGTGCCATCTGGCTTCGGCTTGTGCTTTTCAATCTCAAGGCGCTTCTTCCTGGGGGCTGTGCTCAGACCCCAACCCGTGTGTTTCCTTCGAGTTCGAATTCCCCAGCCTTTTCCCCAGCCCCCACTCCTCTAGCCGTCTCTTCTGTTTGTTTCCTCCAAACACGTATCTTCGAAGTTTTCACATAGACACTGCTTTCTCTGAAAAAGCCTTTTCTGTTCTTTCAGATTTGGCTTACAGAACCAGCCTGTGGTGTTCCCATGTCATCTGTACTTTCTGCCATAATGTCAAACACAGGATCACATTGTCTTGTGTTCATTTACTTGCCTGTTACCACTGCATGAGAGTGTTTTCCATGCAAGTAGAGAGACCATGGCTGTGGTGATCCCGACTGTATTTCCAGAGCTAGCACACAACAGGCACTTGGCAGATTTTTTTTTATTTAATAAAAAATAATCAGAATTTGGTGGATATGAATACTGCAACATCATTAGAAGGTATTTTGGAAGACGGTAGTATGGGCTAGTTACCATGGCCACATAGGTATCAAGTTATGAAATACTGAGAATTTATGCTTCCTTCTATTTGAAATGAAATACGTATGTGGTAGTATACACCTTATATTTAATAAATACATTATAGAAAATCATGATTGGAAAAATTGCTTCAGTTTGAGATGGTAGCAGCTTAATGAGAACTTGTTAAATCAGTGAAGGGATAACTTAAGAGTTACACATTTTCCTTGATTCTAATAATTATTTTCATTGATTTCTAAGGTATCTTCATGTTTTAATGATCTTCTGGTCATTTGTTGCTGGAGTTGTCACATTCTACTGCTCATTAAGACCTGATTCTCTCTTACCAAATATATTCTTCACAATAAAGTACAAACCAAAGGTAAAATTATGTGTTCTTATTTTTAAGAGTCAGTATGTATGGCCCTGTGCTGTTTAATATTTATTACTGGAAACATGTTAAAGCAGTGATTTAAAAAAAAATCCATCTACTGTTGTTTAATAGTGGCAGAAATGAAGTCTATCAGAAAATTTTCAAAGTGAAATTTATCATGTGTATGTCTTTAAGGTATATAGTTATCCTGGGAAGAGCTATATAAAGAAAATGAAGTACAAAATTTTCAGAATGTTGGGATCTACAATTTTAGGGTGTCCTCATATTAATTATGAGGACAATAAGTTAAATTAGAGGATCCCAAAGCTGGTTGTACAGTAAATCTCCTGGAAAATTTTTAAAAGTAGAGATTGGTATGCCCTACTGCTAGATTTTAATTGTGTTATTTTGAATTGGTGTCTTGTAATCTGTACTTTTTCCCCCCCTTAATTTTTTTTTTTTTTTTTTGAGTTGGAGTCTCACTCTGTTGCCCAGGCTGGTTGCCCAGGCCTGCTCACGGCCACTGCAGCCTCAACCTGCTAGTCTCAGGCGATCCTTCCACGTAGCTTGAACTACAGGTGTGTGCTACCACACCCAGCTTATTTTTTGATTTATTGTAGAGATGAGGTCTCACCAAGTTGCTCAGGCTGGTGTCGAACCCCTGGGCTCAGGGAGTCCTCTCGCCTTGGCTTCCCAAAGTGCTGGGATTACAGGCTTGAGCTACCGTGCCCAGCCCCCTTAATTCTTTTATTTTTCCCGTTTCATATTTTGCTTTTTCTTATTTAATTTTAATTTTAGAATCATGGGTATATGTGAGGATTTGTTACAAAGGTATGTTTTATGTTGGCGACATTTGGTCTTCTGGCCATCCTGATTCCTGTAATCAATACTTGTTAAAAGATTTCTAGGTGGTTCTAAGGTACAGACTCGGAATTCTGGATTAAATGATCTGACCCTGTTGAATTCCTACATGTCTGTGTGCTCAATAGAACAGAGAAATAATTAGGCAGTGTGCATAACCAAAATAACTTGTATTTCTGAAATTTTAATGAAGATGGTAGTATATTGAATCCATCTCTGTATGGTAGTACATTGAATCCATCTCTGTAAGACAAAATTCTGGTCTGTAGATCAGAATTTAGTGAGATATATTTAAATTTTACTCAGTAATTCTTTAGGTTGACGTAGTCCTTTGTTGATAATTCTACTCAGAGGACACTCAACTAAAAATGGTGCCCTATATTTGGTTGGGAACCTTACTAGTTACCACATACTTTCTTCCTTGATGAATTCTCTTTGGAAAAAGAGATAATAGGTTTTTTTTACAAATATACCCTTGCAGTAGAGTATCACTTTCAAATATAGATTGATTTTTTTTTTTTCTTTTTGATTCAGAGTCTCACTCTGTTGCCCAGGCTGGAGTGCAGTGGCACGCTCATGGCTACCATAGCCTTGACCTACTGGACTCAGGCTGTCCTTCCACCTCAGCCTTTCAAGTAGCTGGAACCACAGGTGCATGCCACTGTGCCTGGCTAATTTTTTAAAATTTATTTTAGAGACAAGTTCTTGCCAAGTTGTCCAGATTGGTCTCGAGTCCTGAATTCAGGCAGTCCTCTCTCCTCTGCCTCCGCAAAGTGCTAGGATTACAGGTATGAGCTGCTGTGCCCGCCTGCCTGATTTTTTGTTTTTGTTTTTTCTTGAGTTGGAGTCTCCCTCTGTCATCCAGACTGGAGTGCAGTGGCTGCTCCCAGCCACTGCAGCCTCGACCTGCTG
>NW_007260132.1:735231-743331 GCF_000164805.1 Carlito syrichta | reverse complement strand
TTTTTTTTTGAGTTGGAGTCTCACTCTGTTGCCCAGACTGGAGTGCAGTGGCCGTTCCCGGCCACCACAGCCTTGACCTGCTGGGCTCCGGCGATCCTTCAGCCTCAGCCTTCCAAGTAGCTGGAACTACAGGCGCGAGCTACCACTCCCGGCTCATTTTGATTTATTGTAGAGATGAGGTCTCGCCAAGTTGCCCAGGCGGGTCTCGAACCATCAGGCTCAGTCAATCCACTCACCTCAGCCTCCCAAAGGCGCGGGATTACAGGCTGAGACACTGAGCCCAGCTTGATTTTTTTTTTTTAAAATAAGTGATCATAACAATTGATTTTAACTTCAAGCTTGAAAATTTGGCTTAGGTATTGTAAAGTGTTTCATCAGGTATTTTTTTTCTGTTAGTTGTCAGTTTAGTTTATCAAGTATTATTTAATACAACGAATGACTTCACTGTTAAAGCAGACAAAAAAGTCCTTTGAATTCATGTATTGATTTTTTAAAAATTTCTGAAAAGTTGATTATCTTTAGTAAAGCTGTTACGTAGACTGGGCGTGGTGTAATCCCAGCACTTATGGAGGCCGAGGTGGGAGAATTGCTTAAGTCCAGAAGTTCGAGACCTGTCTGGGCAACATAGTGAGAACTGCTCTCTATAAAAAATACAACAATTTTGGGAGGCTGAAGCAAGAGGATTGTCTGAGTCCAAAAGTTCAAGACCAACCTGGGCAACATGACGAGACCCCATCTCTACCATAAGTCAAAAAAATTGGCTGGGTGTGGTGGCACACGCCTGTAGTTTTAGCTACTTGGAAGACTGAAGTGAAAGGATAGCCTGAGCCCAGCAGGTTGAAGCTGTGGTGGACATGAGCATGCCACTGCACTACAGCCTGGGCAACAGAGTGAGACTTCAACTCAAAAAAAAATAAAAATAAAAAAACATACAAAATTAGCTAGGTGTGTCATGTGCCTGTTGCCCAGCTACTCAGTAGGCTGAGGTAGGAGGATCACTTGAGCCTAGGAGGTTGAAGCTGCAGTGAGCTGAGACTGCATCACTGCACTCCAGCCTAGGTGACAGAGTGAGACCCTGTCTAAAAACAAAACAATAAAAATGATATTTAAAGTAAAGACAGATTTCCCTCTCCCCACCCATTTTCCTTTTTTTAGCAGTTGGGACTTCAAGAATTATTTCCTCAAGGTCATAGCTGTGCTGTTTGTGGTAAGGTGAAATGTAAACGACACAGGTAAGTGAAATATTTTTTATTTGTTGATCTTTGTAATTAAGTTTGGATTTCAAGTGATTTAATTCTATGATTTTTCTTTAGGCCTTCCTTGCTACTAGAAAACTATCAGCCATGGCTAGATCTAAAAATTTCTTCCAAGGTTGATGCATCTCTTTCAGAGGTAATTGATTTAATTAATATTGTTAACAGAAAATGTTCAATACCTACGGAAAAATTTTCCAGATGTTTTTATCGAAATATTTAATTGCAGAGAATCTCAATATCGAATCAATTCTGGGTTAGGCAATTGGTTATTACAAACTAAGCAACTTGAGCAGTAAGCTAGAAATGTTTTTGGATCTCATATTTAATTTAAATAGACATTTTATCTAAGAAAAGCACTGCTTTGCATGGTTATTACTTTCCTTCTATAAAAACAGACTTCTTTATGAGAGGGCAGTAGCAATAATCATTTTATATTTCCAAAAGAATCCCTGAACTATAAGGAGCAAATGTATATCTCACTGAATTATGACCCTAGTTTTGACACTAACAAAGGAGAGAGTAAGGAATGGAATAATTATTACTATTTCTTCGTAGTAGAGGAATGCAAAGTATGTTCTCTTGTCTTTGCTACAGTCACATTTTATATGTACCTTTTTGGTAACATGTTTTAGTTATTCTGGGACTTGTCTTATCTGTGGATCTGAGAAAACAGCCTAACCCTTTGAGGCAGGGAGCGAGGCTCCGTTGGTTCCGGCACTCGCTTGGAGGCCCCATGTGCTGTGGGTGGCTGACCAGCTTGTGTTAACTCAGGTCAGGTGCTCATCAGCTGACGCCCAGCACCGGGCTTCTGAAGCCCGCCTGGTTGCCTTTCGGCCCAGGCTGCGTCCTCCTTTGACTGAAGGGAAGCTGCGTAAAGCGTCACTCAAAACTGTGGAAGCTTTCTTCTTCATTGCTTCTCCGAGGCCAGGACACCCT
Source organism: Carlito syrichta (assembly GCF_000164805.1). NCBI lineage: Eukaryota > Metazoa > Chordata > Mammalia > Primates > Tarsiidae > Carlito > Carlito syrichta. The sequence goes on along the minus strand of NW_007260132.1, from coordinate 741,139 downwards.
AGTCTAAGACTGTGCTGTCTAATATGGTTGCTACTAGCTGCATGTGGCTGTTAATAAACACTTGAAGTGTGCCAGTCCAAATGGAACTGTGCTGTATGTGGCAAATACATGCTGCATTTTGAAGACTTAGTTAGAAAAAGCAAATGTAAAAATCTCATTTTTATGTTGACTACATGTTGAAGTGATAATATTTTAGATACATTGGGTGAAATAAAATATAAAATTAATTTTACTTTTTTTAACTTTTGGAAAAATGTAGCTACCAGGACGTTTGAAATTAATGTGTAACTTACATTATATTTCTTTTTTTTTTTTTGAGTTGGAGTCTCACCTGTTGCCCAGACTGGAGTGCAGTGGCGGCTCCCGGCCACCGCAGCCTCGCCTGCTGGGCTCTAGCTATCCTTCCGCCTTAGCCTTCCGAGTAGCTGGAATTACAGGCATGCGCTACCACGCCCAGCTGACTTTTTGATTTATGGTAGAGATGAGGTCTCGCTGCCCAGGTGGGTCTCGAACCCGCGGGGCTCAGGCAATCCACTCACCTCAGCCTCCCAAAGGCATGGGATGACAGGCTGAGCCACCGAGCCCGGCTTACATTATATTTCTATTAGAGGGTACTGAGTTTAGGTCCGTTTAAAAAAACTTCTAGCCAAGAGTATTATTTGTGTCTTTAACACTTCATTCATGCCTTCAATGCAGTGAAAGAGCTTATGTAAAGCTCTGGTGCATATTGATTTTCAATAAATACGGTTCTCACATTTAAAAACAGTTTTTGAGATCTTGCTACAGACCTTAGGGATTGAAAGAGAAATAAGATATGTTCCTTCTTTACCAGGAACTTTAGGAGGGAAGGTAGACATATAAACAGGTCGTTACGGTAATGCTTGCAGGCACTAGTGGAAAAAATGTACAAGGTGTGTGTAATTAGCGTAGAGGAAGTGCATAACTATTGAGGGACAGTCAGATTGGATAACTGGAAGTGTGCCAGACTCATCGTGTGGGAAAGGGTATTTTAGGGTTTGGGTAGAGCTTTGGAAAAGAAAGAGGCTCGAAGCAAGGTGAAGGGTTCGGCAAGTCGGACAGCAAAACCCGAGAGAGGATGTGGGCAATGAAGAAGCTCTATCTAGTAGCTCATGGTGGTGGTGTCCTTACTGTCTGTTCGACACTGCGCTAATAAGCACACACGTTATTTCGTGTAATCTGTACCTGACCTATGAAGTGGGTGGTGGTATGGATAGTTTGACCAAAGGTAAATTGGAGTTCAGAGGATTTTAATAATTTCTCAAGTTTCATGTCTGGTTGGTTGCAAAACTCAGTCAGAAATTCAGGTTTGGCTGGGTTCTTAACCGGTATTTTATGTTCCCTTGTAAATCAGGTTCTCAAACGACTTGAAGGGCTATATCGATGGGATTTAGATTAATTGATCCCGAAAGCTGTGTAATTTGAGTTTTCAGATGTAATTCACAGGATGCGCTGGGAGTTGAAAAGGAAGTAGTTACAGCTGCTGCATGCTAGCGGCTCCCTCCAAAGATCAGTGTAGTACCACATTTCTTATTTTCATATATGGTGCTTTAATATATTGAGGCTTGAAACATGCAGGGAGTGCTGTGGTAAAATATGTGTTTTAGGTCACTTTGGCAGGTCTGTGGAGGTTGGAGGTAAAAAGGCTTGAAGGCAGGGAAAATAGCTTGGAGGCCATGGCTGCAGTATGAGGGGTGAGAAGATGAGGACTTGATCAGTGGTGCTATGAAAGAGTTCTGCTTAGGATGTAGAAATCAGTAGGATTTGGGGAATAAAGGAAGAGCAAATGTTTAACGATCATTTTTTTCTAGTGTCCTCTCTGTATCCTATTTATATGTATCAACATTTCCCATCGAATATAGCTAATGCTTAGTTAGCATTAGTAAAAAGTTTAAATATTGTTGCCTTCATATTTTAATTAGAGATTCCACAACCTTTGTTACTGCTGCCCAAGAAGGTGTATGATCTGATTGGGAGGCTTGTAGATGAGATACATTGTTTTGTTTCCAAGTGCTTTTTAAAATTATTGTCCAGGGCTGCAACTTCTTGTAAACATTGTAACATACAAACCTAAGAAATGAGAGGTTAAACACCCAGGGTTTGTTTTGCTGCTTTTTCACATATAATTTACATATTGATTTTAAGCTTGCAGCTAGAATGTTCACAATGTGAATGTATCAAGAAACAAAACATTGTAAGCATCCCAGAACTACCCTTCATGTTCCCTTCTAGTCACTATCCTCCCTTCAAAGGTAACAAGTAACACCTAATTTTGACACCTTATATAAATCTTAGCTACTTGTTTCTTCATTTTATTTTGGAAGGATGACTTACAGAGAAAGTTAGGAATGCAGAGTCCAACTTTCTTTTTTCTATAGTACTTCTTTTTGATTCAGTGAACCTTCAGAGTCAGGAACAATTTATTTACGTTTTATAGATTATTATTATTATTATTATTATAGGAATATTTAGAAAGATGTATGTGTTATTCTAATAATAATAATTTTTCCTTTTTTTGAAGTTTTATGATTTTTCATGTGTTTTCTCATATGTTCTCCTTGATCTTCACAAGGATGTAAGGTTGAGATATACATTTTGTCATGTGAAAGTATCTTACTATCATTTGTGATGTTAAAATTGACTCTTGGTAATATAGTTTATTTTTTTCTAAGAATTAATTATTATTTTCTTTAAAATTATTTTTATGCAGGTTCTTGAATTAGTGTTGGAAAACTTTGTTTATCCATGGTACAGGTATGTCCTTTCTATACGATATTTTTTTCTTTGATATAGTGAATACCATTAAATAAAACGTGTTAATGATGTATTTTCAGGATTGCCCCAGATTGCTCAGCTTTGTCACTGTTCACATTTTAGGCCAAATAATTCTTTGCTGTGGGGACTGCACTGTGCATTATGCAATTTTTAGCAGCACCCCTGACCTCTTCCCATTTGCTCTTTCTTTAGGTATTTCCAGATGCTACCTGGAAGGCAGTCTAGTTAAGAACCATCAATATAGGCAGTAGTCAATTAGTAATTTGGTGATACTCGTGACCCGCCCGGGCAACTTGGCGAGATCTCGTCTCTACAATAAATCAAAAAATTAGCCGGGCGTGGTAGCGCGCACCTGTAGTTCCAGCTACTTGGAAGGCTGAGGTGGAAGGATCGCTGGAGCCCAGCAGGTCGAGGCTGCAGTGACTGGGAGCGGCCACTGTACTCCAGTCTGGGCGACAGAGTGAGACTCCAACTCAAAATAATAATAATAATAATAATAATAATAATTTGGTGATACTAAAGGGAAGAAAACTGATATTACTTTTTGAAAGAAAAGTGACTTGTAGACTTTATCACTCCTAAATGTAGTAACTTAATAATTTCGTATATAGTTTTCCCATTTAAAATAACTGTACCTTTGGGAGGAAAAATCTATATTCAGATAAGACATTAAATTGAAGAATAACTTCAGTAGTTTTCAGTAGGAAAATTAATGATTTTTCCTAAGTAACTTTGTTTTTGGTATATCGTATGTATCTAAAAGGGCCCACTATGTAGAAAATACTCTATTCCACTATGTAGAAAATACTCTAGATCTGAAAAAAAGAAAAAAACATCTAGTTTGGGAATCAAAGAGAGGTTCCAACTACATCATTTAATAAATATACGTTTTCTCAAATAAGTGTCATGTGTTTAATATACATTTGAACACTTACACCTATATGATTTATAGTTGTAATGTTTAATGAAATCTGCTTTAATTTGATTCAGTATATTTTGAATTTTCTAATTTAATAAAATGATACTAGTTGAATTTATCCAGAGTGTGTTAAAATAAATCTAATATCCAGCTTGCATGCCATATTTTCCTGAAAAGATGGGTCAGTTATTTTTTTATATTGGACTCTGTCTTAAACATCAGACATTTGCCATTTAATTAAAGCTGATGGTAAGACCTTTTGTAAAAAATCCCTTACTTTCCCCAGCTTGTGCATAATGAGTCTTCAACTGTAAAATCTGGTTATATTTCTTATTGTTCAAGTATGTATTTTCTCCTCAGTATAACTATGGATGCTGAAATCCTCACCTTTCTGGGACTAAGACTGGGAAGCACGGTTGATACCATTTTCCTCCTTATTTTGCCAAGGGCCTTCATGATTGGCACCACCTTAAAGTTCAGGACATCACCAGTCATTCTCACCTTTGATTAGGGAAGAATCCTTATTCTGAGGACCTCAAAATGTCAGGAAAATGAAAAAGTAGCCCCTCAGATGAAGATTGGCAAAGTTTCTGTTTTAAATGTGTAAATTTCAGTTCATTTTCTTTTTTGAATAGAGCACACTTTTATAATTATTATTTTATATTAGTATTTTATGAGTGTTTTAAACTAATTTAAAATTTTGTATTTAATTTTATTTCTTCTCCAAAATTATTTGCTGTTTTTTTTTTTTTTAAATGTCTTTGATGATGCTTACAAAGTGATCTAAGTATTTTCACAGGTTCCGAGGGTTAGGGAAAAAAACAAAACAAAGTGATCCAAGCTTTGTAAAAATAAGACTGTGGACATGTGTATGTCTATAAGGAAATATATATTACAGTTTTCTTAGTAGCGATTATGTGTTGGTACTAGAATAATGGGAGAGATTTGTTTTGTTTTTGTTTTTGTTTTGTATATTTCTTGTATTCCATAATGGAATGCATGATTTATAAATTAAAAAAGGAAAAATAGCGTAAGTGGGAAAAAAGAGGAAATTTTTTCTTTAGTTTGTAGATGGTGAAACCGTCTTTCCCTGAACTTCTGAATGTCTGTTTTTCTCAATTGAAGGGATGTGACAGATGACGAATCCTTTGTTGATGAATTGAGAATAACATTACGGTTTTTTGCATCTGTTTTAATACGAAGGATTCACAAGGTATATATTCATAATGAGAAATTTGGGAATGTGGGGCTTTATCATTATGAAAGAGATTATTTTAATCTTATTTTACTAAACTCTGTGCATTTGTTTTTTCTATATTTCTTACTTTTTTAGGTTAAAAAATTACTTTTGATCCATTGATCAGTTTTACTTTCTTTAATTTTAATTCTTGGTTATTTTGGTTTGTGGAAATTAGAAAAGAAAAGAGCCATAGAAAAAAAGTCATATTCCAGTTAGATTTATTGCAGTATAACTTATACATAAAATTTAAAAACTCATGTTCAGTGATGAATACATGTAATGAATTCTAACTATATATAGCCATGAAAAGTCATTGTGTAAATGACAATGATTATGATCTACTTTTTTTTTTTTGAGTTGGATCCTCACTCTGTCACCCAGGCTGGAGGGCAGTGGCACCCTCAGGCCACTGCAGCCTCGACCTACAGGGCTTAGGCGATCCTTCTGCCTCAGACTTCCAAGTAGCTGGAACCACAGGCATGTGCCACCATGCCCAGCTAATACTTTGATTTATTGTAGAGATGAGGTCTTGCCAAGTTGCCCAGGCTGATCTCAAACCCATAAGCTCAGGCAGTCCTCTCATCTCTGCCTCCCAAAGTGCTGGGATTACAGGTGTGAACCACCATACCTGGCCTATGATCTTTTTTTTTTTGAGTTGGAGTCTCACTCTGTTGCCCAGAGTGGAGTGCAGTGGCACACTCCTGGCCATCGCAGCCCCGCCCTGCTGGGCTCCGGTGGTCTTTCCACCTCAGACTTCCAAGTAGCTGGAACTACAGGCGTGCCCTACCATGCCTGGCTAATCTTTTGCTTTATTGTAGAGATGAGGTCTCGCCAAATTGCCCAGACAGATCACAAACCCATAAGCTCAGGCAATCCACTCACCTCGGCCTCCCAAAGCATGGGATTACAGGCTGAGCCACTGAGCCTGGCCATATGATCTACTTTTAAAGTAAATT
>NW_007260132.1:716287-735211 GCF_000164805.1 Carlito syrichta | reverse complement strand
AATCCCGCGCCTTTGGGAGGCTGAGGTGAGTGGATGGCCTGAGCCCATGGGTTTGAGACCCGCCTGGGCAGTGAGACCTCATCTCAAAAAATCAGCAGGGCGTGGCAGCGCGCACCTGTAGTTCCGGCTACTTGGAAGGCTGAGGCGGAAGGATCACTGGAGCCCAGCAGGTTGAGGCTGTGGTGGCCAGGAGCGGCCACTGCGCTCCAGTCTGGGCGACAGAGTGAGACTCCAACTGAAAAATAAAATAAAATAAAATAAATTTGTAAGCCATATTTTGTATGGATTTGGATCTTTGCCTGTATATTTGTAGTACATTTGCTGTAGACATGCACCCTTGTCTCTTTGTCAGTTTAATAGTTTTGGATATGTTGACAATGAATTAATAGATAATATCACTTCCACTAGTAATGAAATAAAGACTAGTCTTGTTAAATGTTTCTTTACCTATTTGAAAAATGAGCGCTATACTTAAACACTGTAGAAAAGATGTGCAGAAAATGTGAACGAGCAGTTCACAAAAGAAAAATATAAAATGGCCAGTGAACACTTTTAAATATGCCGTCTCACTTCCAACACATATAATTTTTAAATGAGATATCATTCTCTTACCTATTAGATTGGGAAAGACAACCTAACCCTGTATTATACCCCACATCTTTCAAATAAAAATTTAAAAAAAAACTGACAATGGTGATGGTGTGGAAGTAGGCAAAGAAATGCGGATCCAGGTTGGTGGAGCTCGCGCGCCTGGGGCAGTTTAGAGGTCTGTATTAAGACTTAAAAATACCTGTACTCGCCAGTGTTGTGTTTTTTTTTTTTTTTGAGTCGGAGTCTCACTCGGTCGCCCAGACTGGAGCGCAGCGGCCGCTCCCGGCTGCCGCAGCCTCGACCCGCCGGGCTCCGGCGATCCTCCCGCCTCAGCCTTCCGAGCAGCCGGAACTACAGACATGCGCTACCGCGCCCGGCTGATTAATACTTATTTTCATAGGAAGATATTTATCCTGAATAGTCAAGTGGAAGAGGCTGGATGATAGGCACGATACTCTTTCACTTCGAAAACAAAGCTCAGATATTAAAGCCTGTTAATATGTATATGAAGGGCATATCTGTCCTTGTCACTGTTAACTCATTGAAGTGGTGGGATGACGCTGAAGTGTAGTTCTTTCCATGCTCTTCTTTATATTTGTTATTTTAGAAATATTTGTGTGAGCATTTATCATTTTTTAAAAAGCTGATAAAGAGTAATTACATTGTTTAGAAAAGATTCTGAGGTAATTATCACATAATAGATATTCAAGTAGAATAAAAGTTTAATAAGAAATATCAGGTTGGGTGAGTGGCTTATGCCTGTAATCCCAGCAGCTTGGGAGGCTGAGGTGGGAAAATCACTTGAGGCCAGGAATTCAAGACCAGCCTGGGCAACATAGCAAGACTTTGTCTCTCTCTCTCTTTTTTAAAAAATCTTATTTACTTTTTTTAGAAAGCAGGATTTATTGAGAGGACAGAGAAGCTCCCACAGTGGGAGGGGACCCCAAAGGGTTGCCCAAGACCTTGTTTCTTAAAAAAATAAAAATAAAAAACAGAAATATCAATTGGTTAATGATAAAACATTTAAATTACAATTTAGAATACGTCAAAATTAATTTATCAAAATTGATTTTAATTGCTGTATTACAGTGAATTAGTTAATATGCATTAATTGATAGAAGAATACTGTTTTGGACTTGGAGATGGATTAGTAGATTCTAAAATAATAGCACCTCATGGGGTTTTATATGTATATATGTATTTTGATAACAGCTTTATTGAGATATAAATTATATACCCTGCAATTTTCCCATTTAAAGTATATAGTTCAGCCAGGCACAGTGGCTCATGCTTGTAATCCTAGCACTTTGAGAGGCTGAGGCGGGAGGATCGCCTGAGCCCAGGAGTTTGAGAACGGCCTGAGCAATAGTGACATTGTCTCTACAAAAAAATTAAAGAGTTATCCAGGCCTGGTGGCATGTGCCTGCAGTCCCAGCTGCTTGGGAGACTGATGAGGGAGGATCCCTGCAACCCAAGATTTCAAGGCTTCAGTAAGCTGTGATCCTGCCACGACTCCAGTCTGGGTGACAGAGCGAGACCCTGACTTAAAATAATAATCATTAAAAAAGTGTAAAATTCAGTGGCTTTTTAGCATATTCACGGAGTTGTACAACCATCACCACAATCAATTTTAGAACATTTTCATCACCTGGAAAGAAAGCATACACCTTTTTTTTTTTTTGAGTTGGAGTCTCACTCTATTACCCAGACTGGAGTTCAGTGGCACATTCATGGCCGCTGCAGCCTCAACCTGCTGGGCTCAAGCTATCCTTCCATCTCAGCCTTCCAAACAGCTGGAACCATAGGAGCATGCCGCCACGCCCGGCTAATTTCTTGATTTATTGTGGAGATGAGGTCTGGCCAAGTCGCCTGGGCTGGGCTGGAGTCCCTGGCCTTGCCTCTGCCTCCCAAAGTGCTGGGATTACAGGCAGGAGCCATCCCACCTGGCATGAAAACGTGTGCCTTTTAGCCACAATCCCCGACCTTCCTATCCCCTCAGCGCTAACTAAGCACAGATCGACTTCCTGTCTATTGATTTGTCTATTTTTGGCAGCTTATATAAATGGAGTAATACAATATGTGGTCTTTTATGACTAGTTTCTTACACTTAGCATAATGTTCTCAAGATTCACCCACATCGTCGTGTTGTAGTATGTATCAGTACTTCGTCTTTTATGGCTGAGTAACAGTCCGTTGTATGGATATACCGCCATTTGTTTATCCATCCATCAGTGGATGGACATTTGGGTTGTTTCTACTTTTGTCTTTTGTGCACCTGTGAGCATTTGTGTACGAGTTTGTTGTTGTGGTTGTTGGATGTATTTTCATTTACCTTGGGTATATACATGGTGATGTAATTGCTAGATCAAATGATGATTCTGTGTTTAACACTTTGAGGAACTGCTGGACTGTTTTCCAAAGTGGCTGCATCATTTAAATTCATACCAACAGTGTATGGAGGCTCCAGTTTCTCCATATATATTTTTTTCTTCTCATTTTATCTATGTCACTATCCTGGAAGATAAATATCCATTATTATAATCCATCTTATAGAAAGTTAGTAATTATGCCAAAAGTTTTAGAGGTAGTTTATGGACAAAAGATTAGGCTTGGATCATCTTATTCTCCTACAATGTTCCGTCCTTGATACCATTGCCTGAATAATAAAAATTGGACGTTTGGTGATAATGAAAACAAATAATCAAAGGTTTACAATTTTTAAAAAAATCTAAGTTTAGTGACAAGCTCATTGTCTTACCACTTAAATTCTGACCTGAAGTCCCTTAAATGGAACTTACAAATGAAAATTTTCATGCGTATTCTCAGAAGACAAGATTTTATGAAATATTTGGAAACTAAAAAATCTTATTTGATAAATAGGAGAGTGATTTATAAAAAGTGGACAAAAGACAGGAACAGACACTTCTCAAAAGAAGACCTGTGAGCAGTCAACAGACACATGGAAAAATGCTCAGCCCCACTAATCATCAGAGAAAAGTAAATCAAAGCCGGGCTCGGCGGCTCAGCCCGTCCTCCTGCGCCTTCGGGAGGCTGAGGCGAGTGGACGGCCTGAGCCCGCGGGTTCGAGACCCGCCGGGGCAGCGAGACCTCATCTCTACAATAAATCAAAAAATCAGCTGGGCGTGGTAGCACATGCCTGTAATTCCGACTACTGGGAAGGCTGAGGCGGAAGGATCGCCGGAGCCCGGCAGGTCGAGGCTGCGGTGGCCGGGAGCGGCCACTGCACTCCAGTCTGGGCGGCAGAGTGAGACTCCAACTCAAAATAAATAAATAAATAAATAAGATAAAATAAAAAAGAAAGTAATATCACTGAATATCAAGTGTCCAAGGATAAATGAAAAGTAATGTTATTTTGCAAGGAGGCATAATACTAGCTAGAATATCCCCTCTTATTGACCATGTTTGATCTTTTGTTCTGGGTTTTATCAGCAAATTACTAAAATTTGGGGGTTTAGATTCCGTCATACTTAGAGACTTATCACCCTGGTATTTTGAACTCTTCCTTAATAAGGAATTTAAAGTGAATTGAAAAGTTAACACTTTTTTTTTTTTGAGTTGGAGTCTCACTCTATCGCCCAGCCTGGAGTGTAGTGGCATGTTCACAGCCACTGCAGCCTCGACCTGCTGGCCTCAGGCAATCCTTCTGCCTCGACCTTCTAAGTAGTTAGAACTATAGGCACGAGCCACCACTCTTGGCTTATTTTTTGATTTATTGTAGAGACAAAGTCTTGCCAAGTTGCCCAGGCTGGTCTCAACCCCCTGAGCTCAGGCAGTCCTCTTGCCTTGGCCTCCGAAAGTGCTGGGATTACAGACTTGAGCCACCATACCCAGCTCACTATTTTTTTATTTTTCATTTTTTTGAGTCGGAGTCTCACTCTGTCGCCCAGACTGGAGTGCAGTGGACGCTCCCAGCCACCGCAGCCTCGACCTGCTGGGCTCCAGCGATCCTTCTGCCTCAGCCTTCCAAGTAGCTGGAACTACAGGTGTGCGCTACCACATCCGGCTAATTTTTTTATTTATTGTAGAGATGAGGTCTCGCCAAGTTGCCCAGGCGGGTCTCGAACCCACGGGCTCAGGCAGTCCACTCACCTCACCCTCCCAAAGCGCTGAGCCACCGAGCCCGGCTTTATTTTTATTTTTTAAATTTATTTTTTTTGAGTTGGGGTCTCACTCTGTCACCCAGACTGGAGTGCAGTGGCCGCTCCCGGCCACCGCAGCCACGACCTGCTGGGCTCCGGCGATCCTTCTGTTTCAGCCTTCCGAGTAGCCGGAATTACAGGTGCGCGCTACCACGCCCAGCTAATTTTTTGATTTTATTGTAGCGATGAGGTCTCGCCTCCCCAGGTGGGTCTTGAACCCACAGTCTCAGGCAATCCACTCACCTCAGCCTCCCAAAGGCGCGGGATTACAGGCTGAGCCACCGAGCCCGGCTATTTTTATTTTATTAAAGAGACAAAGCCTGTCTCTATTGCCTAGTCTGGAGTGCAGTGACATGATCATTGCTCACTGGAGCCTTGATCTGAACTCACCTGATCCTCCTGAGTAGCTAGGACAACAGGTGTGCATCACCACATCTGGTTAATTTTTCAATTTTTTGTAGAGGCAGGGTTTTACCATGTTGCCCAGTCTGGTCTTGAACTCCTGCGCTCAAGCATTCCTCCCACATTAGCCTCCCAAAGTGCTGGAATTACAAGCATAAGCCATGGTACCCAGCGAAAAGTTAGCACTATTGTGATGGAATTCTCTCATGCCCTTAATAAAGGGAAGATATAATGTGTTAAGTATTGTGGTAGAGATAAGGCTGTTGTCGTTTAATAAATATGCTTTTTGATAATTTATTATATTTGTGATTTTTTTCTTTTCCTCTTTTCTGTGTATGCATATATTTAACCCTTCCTCACTAACCTACCATGGTCTCTGCAGCTTCCAGCTTAGTTTGAAAAATGTTTGTGGCCGGGCCTGATGACTCACACCTGTAATCCCAGCACTTTGGGAGGCTGAGGTGAGAGGATTGCCTGAGCCCATGAGTGTGAGACCAACCTAGGTAACATGGTGAGACCTCATCTTTACAATAAAGTAAAAAAAATTAGCTGAGCATGGTGGCGCATGCCTGTAATTCCAGCTACTTGGAAGGCTGCGGTGGTCGTGAGCAGCGTGCCACTGCACTCCAACCTGAGCGACAGAGTGAGACTGACTCAAAAAAAAGAAAAGGAAAATGTCTGTGGGGAATGATGGAACTTAATTTTATTCTAAAGTAGGATGCGTGCATATCTTAAAACCAAGATTTATCTTGTAAGCTGATTTAAAAAGTTCATTTTCAAGTAGCTTCATAGTCAATACAGTTTCACTGGTTGAAAGGGGTGATAAGTTAAGACAACACAAAAAGAAACCAGTAATAATTATTTTATGGGAAAAATTTAATATTTAAGGTATGTATGTTAAGATACATTTTCAATACTGTGGTAAAAAAGTAAAGTCTAATGTTATAGTTAGTATGATCCAGGAATATAAGGTGTTTTAAGTTATATTTTTAACAGATTCTTAATAATACCTTTAATTTTTAAGATATGCTCTGGTATTCTAATTGTAGTATACCTGCCATTGAACATAGTGAAAATTATTTTAAATATGTTATTTTAATGTTGAATTTTTCTAGGTGGATATTCCATCTATCATAACCAAGAAACTATTAAAAGCAGCAATGAAGCATATCGAAGTGATAGTTAAAGCAAGACAGAAAGGTACAGTTTTCTACTACAGTTTGAGTGATTTTATGTTTATATACCAAGTTTCACCTGAAATATCGGATGCTGTGAGAGTATTTGAAAGTAAAATCCCTTTCACTTTAGTAGTTTGTTAATAGTAGTTTGTAAGTGTGAAAGCTCAAGAATCTTTGAAAATTAAAATACAGTTATACTTTTAGATACTTTCAGATGTATTACTGTTGACTTTCTTATCTTTGTTTGAATGATAGTTTACTTCTCTGAGGGATCTTTCACATCCCGTCCCTTTTCTTCTTAATGATTTCAGTAGTTTTGACCCATTCAAGCCCATCCTGTATACTGCTACCATGTTGATTTCACAGTATCACATTTCTCATGTTATCTCTCTATAAAAAAAATATAGTGACTCTGCCATGTCATCTAAACTGTATGTTACTGTCCTTGTTACTGTCATGGTTTACACATAGCATATATGTTCAGTAAATGTCTCATTCATTCTCTCTCTCTCTCTCTCTCTCTCTCTCTCTCTCTCTCTCTCTCTCTCTCTCTCTCTCTCTCTCGTCAGCATAATCACAGCTCGCCACAGCTTCCACCCCCTGGGCTCAGGTGCTCTTTAGGCCTCCCTAGTAGCCGGGACCACAGGCATGTGCCACCATGTTCAGCTGATTTTTGAGTAGAGATGAGATCTCACTCTGTTGCCTAGGCTGGTCTCAAAACACAGCAATCTTTCTGCCTTGGCCTCCCAAAGTGCTGGGATTACAGGCTTGAGCCACTGTGCCCAAAATAATGTTTTGTGATTGAATGCGTGAAATTTTTGGGGGGACTTTTCTTGCTCTAAGGTCAAGACAAAATGTCTCTTTTTTTAAAAAAATTACTTCTATGCTCTACTTCAGCGGTTCCCCAACCTTATTGGTAGCAGGGACCGCTTTCATGGAAGACAATTCTTCCACAGACGGGGCGAATGGTTTCTGGATGATTCAAGGCATAATGTTTATTGTGTGCTTTATTTCTATTATTATTGCATTGTCATGTGTAATTAATTATTATACAACTCACCATAACAATAACAACAACAAAAAGAAGCACTGATGGAAGTGGTCAATAGAATAATGGGTGGGCCATGCACACACTAAAATAAATGTCAGATTCTGACTTAAAGCCTGTCACCAGATACAGCTGTACAATTGAAGTATATCAACTCACTTGTCACCCACTAGTGGGGTTTTATTATGAGTCTGTAAGTAAGCAATTGATATATTATGGTCTCTGTGTAGTCAAACCTCACTGCTAATGTTAATCTGTATTTGCAGCCACTTCCCAGCACTAGCATCGCTGCCTCAGTGCTACCTCAGATCAGCAGGCATTAGATTCTCATAAGGAGCATGCAACCTAGATCCCTGCATGTGCAGTTCGCAACAGGGTTCGTAGAGACGAGGTCTCGCTAAGTTACCTGGGCTTGTTTCGAACCTGTGGGCTCAGGCAGTCCACTCACCTCGGCCTCCCAAAGTGCTGGGATTATAGACAAGCCACCAAGCCGGCCTAATTGTATGTTTTAAATTATTCTGTGTTCATCTTATAATAAGTAAAAAAATAGTTTTAAAAAAGGAGTGGGTTGGGCGTGGTAGCTCATGCCTATAATCCCAGCACTTGGGAGGCGGAGGTGAGATGATTGCCTCAGCCCGTGGATTCAATACCAGCCTGTGCAACATGGCAAGACCTCGGCTCTACAATAAATCAAAAAATTAGCCAGGTGTGATGGCACATGCCTGTGGTTTCAGCTACTTCGAAGACTGAGGCAGAAGGATCACCTGAGCCCAGCAGGGGAGGCTGTGGTGGCCATGAGAGTGCCACTGCACTCCAGCCTGGGTGATAGAGTGAGACTCTGAATAGGAGAAGGGAAAAAAAAGGAATGAGTGTGGAAGAGTTGGAGTACATATACCTTAATTGTTAAGTTAAAAAGTTTGACTTTGAAATTATCCTTATTGTCCTGTCACTGGCAAAAACCCACTAGAGTGTAGTATCTTTGTTGTAGTCATTTTGTAAAGGCTACTTTTTTGTCAGAAGAAAATACAGGGAAGAAAATTTTTTTAATCAGAGGTTTGAGTTTTTAGAACATTTTTAAGTTTTCAGAAAAATTGAGCAGAAAATATAGTGAGTTCTTATATACTCCTCTTTTTTCTTAATATTGACACTTGCATTATTTGGTAGGTTATAATTGATGTACCAGTTTTGATACATTGTTATTAACTCAAGTCTATAGTTTACATTGGGTTTTACTCTTTATATTGTACATTCTGTGGATTTTGACAAATGTATAATTATATATTCACCTTTATAGTAGCATACTGAATAGTTGCATTGCCCTAAACATCCCCTGTGGTTTGCCTGTTCATCCCTTCTTCCTCTAAGAACCCCTGACAACCACTGATCTTTGACTGTCTCTACGGTTTTGACTTTTTCAGAATGTTATATAGTTGGAATCATACAGTATGTTTCAGACTGGCTTCTTTTACTTGACAGTATGCATTTAAGGCTCCTCCTTTTTTTTAATGGCTTAATAACTCATTTTTATTACTCAGTTATATTTAATTGTATAGATGTATCACACTTTATCTATTTACCTATTAAAGGTCACATCTTGGTTTCTTCCAGTTTTTGGCAATTATAAATAAAGCTGCTATAAACATTTGTAAGTTTATGTGCAGGAAAAGTTTTTTTTTTCCTAATAATCAATATTTTTTATTTTGATATTGTGGGGTACAGTTAAGGGTTAGGTATACAAATATGCTTCGTTCAGGCACCCTTGTTGATAAGAGGTGTCTCCCCATCCCAGACAGATATTGACTACCGTTAATCCCATCTCCCTTCCCCTCCCCCCCATAGTTTCCCACCACTGTCAGTCCTTTTCTTATAGTATTACGTTGGATGTTCAGGATTCACTATATGAGTGAGGGGAAAAGTAATTTTAATAGAGTTGTTTTGTTTTTGTTTTTTTGAATTGGAGTCTCACTCAGTAGCCCAGACTGGAGTGCAGTGGCCGCTCCTGGCCACCGCAGCCTCGACCTGCTGGGCTCCAGTGATCCTTCCACCTAGCCTTCCGAGTAGCCGGAATTACAGGCATGCGCTACCATGCCTGGCTGATTTTTTTTATTTATTGTAGAGATGAGGTCTTGCCAACTTGCCCAGGCGGATCTTGAACCTGCGGGCTCAGGCAGTCCACGCGCCTCAGCCTCTCAAAGCGCGGGATTACAGGCTGAACCACTGAGCCTGGCTTTTAATAGAGTTTTAATTTTGTTCTAAAGGCAACAAAAGAGGCCAGAAACTCTAGTCTGTGAGTTAATAGCATCATATTTTTATTTTTAGTTGAATTGATCTTCAGTAAGTTTCTTAAATTATTTTGTCTCTATGAGAATGATGTTACATGTAAAACAGCCTAGTTTGACTGAAATTTATTGTTGAATCTTTGCAAGAGAGGGATTACTAATTTGCTACTGTTCATGTAAAAAAAAATCCTCAATTATAAAGTTACCATAAAATGCTAGATTGGATTCACTAATATTGTAATTAATGAAATTCACAGAAGTGAAAGGCCAGAGAACTAGGAGAGTTCTCCTTGTATCCTAAGATTCCATTGTTTTAAATATCATGAGTTAGGTAGACTTGTATGAATTTGTTTTCTAAATCATTTGGCCCCACAGTTGAGCATAATTCAGGAAATAAAGGTTCATCTCTTCATCCAATGTTCATCCAATGTTCTTGATGCTCTTTGCTTAATCTGCCTCTTGAGAATAGGCATTATGTAGAAGTTGTCTATGGGACTATATCCATGGTTCTTAGAAATGTTGAACACAGTGTAAACATTGGCTTAACTTACATTTAGCGATGATTGTGCAGAAGGGCCTTATTTTAGTCTTTCAGCCTGAAGATATCTCTTTGTCATAGAGTCTGAGGGCCTTTCCTTGTGTGTCTGAAAACTGCCAACTGACAGGGCATTGGATATATTGGTGATTAGTGGGGATTAATCTATGCTTTGTCTCTGGCATCTCTGTTTTGCTTTTAATCTTAGTCATAGCGTTCCTCCCCTTTAATGTTTTGCCTGATTCATTTTTTTTTATCACCTAGACTAAAAAATTCCTTGTAGCTGAGAGATGCTGAGTAGATTCCAGTCTAGTGGTTTAATTTACGTATTATATATGAATGCTTAATGATACCAAATATTATAATCACTTAGATACAGAGGGTGCCAAAATATGTATACACATTAAGAAAGGGAAAAAAGGTATTAAAATTGTAATACTCAATATATGCCAGTAACAAAATTAATACAAGTTGTGTTTGACTTTTGCAATTACAAGAGTTGCTCAAAGTGATTGCCATCAGCATCCAGCCACTTCTCATTATGACAAACATCTCTTAAAATGTATGTACATTTTTTTTGGCACCTCGGTATATTATATATAATATGACTTTTCAGTATTAATAACTATTTATTGATGTAGAGTTTGAGGCTTAAAGTAATTGTATCGTTTGTTCAAAATCATATCAGTAAATGGGCAGAGTAGTTAGTACAGCTTAGTCTTTTGATTTTAAATCTTCTAAATCTGATTTTAAATGCTCGCGATATAAATTTCTAAAAGGCCCATGCCCCAATTTTATGGGGGGGAAATGCTTGGCAAATAATTTAAAATGCACTTCTTATAAAAATCCAGGTTCCTTGCCAATTGTGCTTTAGTACCATAGGTAGCTTTCATGTGCTTTCTTAGTAAGGTTACTAAACCAGACTTGGGTCCACTGGCCTGGTGTGTTGAAAAAGCCAGATACTGACACTGGGATTTGCAGTGAGAGAAAGTGAAGCATTTGTTGCATGGCACCAAGCAAGACCTGGAACTCCCTGATGGCTTGTAAGCAAGGCTTTTTTTTTTTTTGAGTCAGAGTCTCACTCCATTTCCCAGGCTGGGGTGCAGTGGTATCTCACGGCCACCACAGTCTCATCCTGCTGGACTCGGTGATCCTTCTGCTTCAGCCTTTCATGTAGCTGGGACTACAGGCACGTGCCACCATGCCCGGCTAATTTTTTTGATTTATTGTAGAGACAAGGTCTTGCCATGTTGCCCAGGCTGGTCTTGAACCCGTGGTCTCAGGCAGTTCTAATCTCAGTCTCCCAAAGTACTGGATTACAGGCGTGAATCCCTGCAATCAGCTGAGGGTTTTTTAAAGCAGGGGTGCATTTCAGGAAAGCAGAAGTTACAGGAAGAATTGTTAAGTCAATACATGGGGGTTATATGTTGGTTTGGCCTAGAAAGATGGGATATTTTGAAGTGGAGGCTTAAAAGTCATAGTTGTTTTCAGAAATTCTTTGATTTGCAGTTGGTTAAGGAAGCAAGGCTTTTTTAAAGTTTGGTGTCAGCATAAAGTAATGTTAAAGTTTGGCTTATAGGGTGACTCAGGCTCCCCAGGAAGAAATTTTTTTTTGAAGTTAGAGTCTCACTCTGGCGCCCAGGCTGGAGTGCAGTGGCACACTCACGACTACCCCGGCTGGAGCTATAAGCGTGCGCTACAACACCCAGCTAATTTTTGATTTATTGTAGAGACGAGGTCTCGCCAAGTTGCCCGGGCTGGTCTCGAACCCACAGGCTCAGGCAGTCTGCCCCCCTCGGCCTTCCAAAGTGCTAGGATTACAGGCTGAGCTACCGAGCCTGGCCAGGAAGAATTTTAGAATAAAAAAATCTGTCTGAATTCAGGCCTCAGCTCCTCCATGTCAGAGGTCTGTGTGATAGTAGTTGGCATTTTCTATGTGGTGGAGGTCTGGGTTTCTGAAAAACAACTCAAGAGCTTATGTCAAGATATTTTTTTACTTGGGTGGCGATTGTTGTTTAAGTTACTTACTTGTGTATTTTGAGCCAGAGTCTTTCTCTGTCACCTAGGCTGGAGTGCAGTGGGGCATCGTGGCTCACCACAACATCCAGCTCCTGGGCTCAAGCAATCTTTCTGCCTCAGCCTCCCTAGTGGCTAGGACTACAGGCGTGTGCCACCCCACTAGCTAATTTTTAAATTTTTTGTAGAATTGAGGTCTTGGTATGTTGCCCAGGCTAGTGTTATTTTCTTGTTTCGCAGGTTACTCATTCACTTTTCTAATTGTTGGTGCAGGGCTAGCTAGATACCTGGAATTTCCCTTGCAAGTAGTCAAAAATTTGTCTTTATTTTACACGCTTGAGGGGGACTGGTGGGCCTGCAGGCCGCTAAGAGGAGTCCCTGCTCCATCTCAGTGCACACACTGTTAGAATGCATGTATTAGCCAGGTGCAGTGGCTCACGCCTGTAATCCCAGCACTTTGGGAGGCGGAGGTGAGAGGATTGCCTGAGTTCAGGGGTTCAAGACGAGCCTTGGCAACATGGTGAGACCTCGTCACCACAGTAAATCAAAAAATTAGCGGGGCTTGGTGGCGCATGCCTGCAGTTCTAGCTACTTGGAAGGCTGAGACAGAAGGATCGTCTGAGCCCATCAGGTTGAGGCTGTGGTGGCCATGAGTGTGCCACTGCCACCAGCCTGGGTAACAGAATGAGACTCTGACTCAAAAAAAAAAAAAGAGTGCATATATTGACTTATTTTTTGTGAACATACTTTCATTTTCTTTCATTAAAAATAGAAGGATATAGTTATAAAATAAATGCCATTGAATTAGGGTTAAATTTTCTACACAGACTCCATGATTTTAAAACTGCACTTAAGGGGAAAACATGACTTGTCCTTTCAGTTTAAGTCTTTTGAGATTTAAAAAAGGAGAAAATTTTCATGTTTTAAAATATTAGTTTAAGCCAGGCTCGGTGGCTCATCCTGTAATCCCGCGCCTTTGGGAGGCTGAGGTGAGTGGGTTGCCTGAGCCCGTGGGTTTGAGACCCGCCTGGGCAACTTGACGAGACCTCATCTCTACAATCAATCAAAAAATCAGCCGGGCGTGGTAGCGCAAGCCTGTAATTCCGGCTCCTCGGAAGGCTGAGGCGGGAGGATCGCCGGAGCCCGGCAGGTCGAGGCTGCGGTGGCCGGGAGTGGCCGCTGCACTCCAGTCTGGGCGACGGAGTGAGACTCCAACTTTTTTTTAAAGGCCAGGCACTAAACTAATATATTAGTTTAGTGCCTGGCCTTTAAAAAAAAACTTTCCGTTAATACAACTTTTATAATCAGTTAATATTTATTAAGAAATTTATCTGTTCATGGACTTCTACCTGATACAGTTTTATACTTCTCGTGCCCTGGGCTCTGGACGGAGGGTCCAGAGCTTTCTATTGTGAACAAACGTTCTCTGAAAAGAAATTTTGGAGGAAATTTATTCCAGTGAGCTGTTTCTAAACAAGGGAGATGCAGCCTTCAGTAAAGCAAAGGCTTTGTGCCACAGAGCAAAGAGGGGTTTTGGATTTTATAGAGGAAAGTTCCCAGTTAGGTCTGTTCATGCAAATAAAAGGTTGAAACATACTTAGTTCTGATTGGTCGGTGCAGCTGAGTCCTGATTGGTTGATATGGTTGAGTCGTGATTGGATGTTGATAAGCTCTGATTGGTTCGTTTCCCAAACCCGAAGTCTCTGTTAGATATTTTTCCAAAGAGCTGGTTGGGGAGAGAGCGTCTAGCCAGTTTTTCTTGGCTCCAAAAACAGGAACTGACTTGGTTTGATTGTGGAAAGAGAGGTCCTGTGATAGTTTTACAACAACTTTCTGAAAACACAGTGGTGACCACTTCCTCCTCCACCCGTGGCTGCCTGTTCTGTTTTAAATTTGAGTTCTTCAGCCACGGGAAGTTCATTTTGTCTGTCTGCAGGGGGAATACTTTAACAGTATAATTGCTTTAAAAGGTTACCTGGGTGAAACTGATGTGAAAACAGGTGCAATTAAGGAATTTGGAGTAGGATTTTTTTTGTTGTTTTGTGTGTGTGTGTAAGTTGAACAAAATATAATATTTTGTAACAAAATTCTTACATGTGCTTGTTTTTTTGTTTTAAAAAAATCATTTGCTGTTATTTTATTTAAGTTATAAAATATAGAAACATGAGTTTAAATTCTTGTTTGAAAAGGATTCATTTGCCAATTTATTGCAAAATAAACAAACTTCTAGCACAGAAAAATTTCCCTGTAGCATACATATTGGAAAAGAGAGTTGGAAAGGAATGACTAGGTTAGATACTTTTCTATTTGTTAGTGGAAATGACTCAAGTTATTTAATGTTGCCTAATTTGTTTCAATATTTATTTTTACTCTCCGTTTATAGTAAAAAATACAGAGTTTTTACAGCAAGCTGCTTTAGAAGAATATGGTCCAGAGCTTCATGTTGCTTTGAGAAGTCGGAGAGATGAATTACACTATTTAAGGAAACTTACTGAACTACTTTTTCCTTATATTTTGCCTCCTAAAGCAACAGACTGCAGGTATAAATAGATAAGAAAATACTGTAGTATTTGTATATCATGCCTTAGTATATTGCTGTTCTTGATTATAATAAGAGTACACTAAAACTTGAAGTTAGCCTATGCAGTTAATAGTTTTTCATTTAAAAAAATTTTTTTCAGGTTTAACATGCCAATTTAGAAATATCTGTAGTGTGTTGTGTTACCCAGACTGGAAGGGAGTACAGTGGCACTATCACAGCTCACCACAACCTTGAATTCCTGGGCTTAGGCGATCCTGCTTCCTCAGCTTCCCAGTAACTGGGCCTACAGGCACGCACCACCACACCTGGCTGACTTTTAAATTTTTTTGTAGAGAGGAGGTCTCACTATGTTACCTAGGCTGGTCTCGAACTTCTGGGCTCAAGCGATCCTGCCTCAGCCTCCCAAAGTGCTGGGATTACAGGTGTGAGCACGGTGCCTGGCCAGAATAATTTCTTAAAAATTGTTCTTGGACATCAAAGATAAATAGGTATTTTAAAAATGAGATCATTATATTTTATTTCCTTGGTGTTCCTTTTTATAGACATGCACATTATAACTCTTTTTCTTTTTTTTTTTTTTTTTTTTTGAGTTGGAGTCTCACTCTGTTGCCCAGACTGGAGTGCAGCGGCCGCTCCCGGCCACCGCAGCCTCGTCCTGCTGGGCTCCGGCGATCCTTCCGCCTCAGCCTTCCGAGCAGCCGGAATTACAGGCACGCACTACCACGCCCGGCTAATTTTTTTATTTATTGTAGAGATGAGATCTTGCCTGCCCAGGCGGGTCTCGAACCCGCGGGCTCAGGCCATCCACTCACCTCAGCCTCCCAAAGGCACGGGATTACAGGCTGAGCCCCCGAGCCTGGCTCATTATAACTCTTATAGGCAGAAACACTTTGAACAAACTTTATAGACAAGCTTGAATTTCAAGATATCCAACTGGGAAGAAGAATTAGATCATCTTGCATATTTTCCCTTTTTCTGGCCAGAGCATATTTACATTATTGCATAAGTTACCTTATTGCTCTTACCCTAATGGTCCTTAGAAGAGAAACCAGGACTTATTTTTAAATTAATGATATTTAGGGTGATGCACTCTATTTTTGTTTTAACTTTATTTTATTATAGAGATGTGGAGTAAGGTAGTGTACTTTATATATTATTTTATTTTCTTTAACATTTTTATTTTGTTTTAAAAATATTTAAATATTTTAATCAAAATATTTTTTTCTAGAGTTTATACTACTAATTTAAATATTATACTTATAGGATAGTTATATTTAAACATATTAGTCTCAAAACATTAATTGAAATATTTATTATACTTTTTAAATATTCTTGGGTAGGAAGTATTTTCCAATGTCTCCCAAGTCCTTGTTGTTCTGTGTAGTATTCTCTTTTAGCTAAGTAAGGACTCCAAGTTTTTACTAGTCAATGTGTGGTCTGTAAACCAGTTGCATGAATGTTACCTGGGAGCTTATTAGACATGCAGAATCTTAGGGTCCATCCTAGACCTACTGAATTACAGTCTGCATTTTAATAAGATCCTTAGGTAATTTATATACACTTGAAAATTAAGAACTAATGTAAATCACTAAATGTATGCAATTACTATTTCTTTTTCCAGATCTCTGACCTTACTTATAAGAGAGATCCTGTCTGGTTCTGTGTTCCTTCCTTCTTTGGACTTCCTAGCAGATCCAGTAAGATTTAAATATATATATTAAGCATTTTTATGTGTGCAGTTCAGTGGTATTAAATATATTTATATTATTGTGTAACCGTCACCACTACCCATTTCCGGAACTCTTCCTTTTACAGAACTGAAACTCTGTACCCATTACCCTGTAACTACTCGTTCCTTTCCTTCTCCAGCCCCTGGCAACCACCATTCCGCTTTCTGTCTTCATGAATTCGACTACTCTGGGCACCTCATAAAAGTGGAAACACACAGTATTTCTCTTTTTGTGACTGTCTGATTTCATTTACTGTAATGTCTTTAGGGTTCATTTGTGTTGTAGCATATGTCAGACTTTTCTTCCTTTTCAAGGCTGAGTAATATTCCATTTTGTGTGTGTGTGTGTGTGTGTGTGTGTGTGTGTGTGTGTGTATACACACCACATTTTGCTTATCTGTTCATTTATTTTTGGTGGACACTTAGGGTGTTTCTACCTTTGATCTAGTAAGATTTTGAAGAAACAGGAATAATTTTATAAATATTTTAAATGTCAGAATCTAAACAGCTTTCATTTGCTCATTTTCACAAAGGTTAAGAACCTGCATTGTAGATTTTTTAAAAGTCTCTCTGTAATACATAAGTTCAGATGCTTTGCCACTGTTCCATTTGTTGCTTTGTTTTGGTAGAAATTATCATAATATAAAAGTTACAGAAGCCGGGCTCGGTGGCTCAGCCTGTAATCCCAAGCCTTTGGGAGGCTGAGGTGAGTGGATTGCCTGAGCCCGCGGGTTCGAGACCCGCCTGGGCAGCGAGACCTCATCTCTACAATAAATCAAAAAATCAGCTGGGCATGGTAGCACATGCCTGTAATTCTGGCTACTTGGAAGGCTGAGGCAGAAGGATCGCCGGAGCCCAGTATGTCAAGGCTGCGGTGGCCGGGAGTGGCCACTGCACTCCAGTCAGGGTGACAGAGCGAGACTCCAACTCAAAAAAAAAAAAAAAGTTACAGAATTCTGGGAAGAATACAGTTTTGGAATTATTTTGACCCAAGTTTCTTGTTTTCCATTAGGATACTGTGAATCATTTGCTTATCATCTTCATTGATGACAGTCCAGTAAGTATTGAAAATACTAGGAACTTACTGAACATATAAGAACATATTGAACACTTCAGATTGTGTTGAATTTTGATTCTGTATATCAAATCAAGTAGGAATTTTACTGAATTAATTCTCTTTCTTCAAAGCCTGAAAAAGCAACTGAACCGGCTTCTCCTTTGGTTCCATTCTTGCAGAAATTTGCAGAACCTAGAAATAAAAAGCCGTCTGTAAGTCTTTTCGGCAGTAATGTATTTTTTATACCAACGATTCTGGAACACATTTATACAGCTTAAACTTACTTTTTCTCCTATTTTGTGTCAAGGTGCTGAAGTTAGAATTGAAGCAAATCAGAGAGCAACAAGATCTTTTATTTCGTTTTATGAACTTTCTGAAACAAGAAGGAGCGGTGCATGTGTTGCAGTTTTGTCTGACTGTGGGTGAGGCTTACTTGTGTATTTTACAAGAGTAACTTTCAAAATTTTTGATGTATTTGGATGTTTAAATCAGGTCATGATGTCTCTCATGGTTCTAAATGTCATTCACTAGATATTCTAAGAGCACCTCTGAGTTTTTCTCAAGTGCCCACTCCTTTCCAGACTGGGGCATAATCTATCACCGTATAGATGGAGATCCAGTTTTTCCAGTACCTATTTTTTAAGAGACATTTTTTTCCCATCTTGAATTACTTTGGCATCTCTGTCAAATCATTTGACCATATATGTGTGGGTCTGTTTGTAAATTCTGTTCTTTTCCATTGATGCATGTGCCTGCTCTTTTGCATAGTTTCAATTAGTTTGCTCTATATTAAGTCATGAAATTTGGTAGTCTAAGACTATCTCCTTTGTTCTTTTTCAAGATTGTTTTGGCTATTCTAGCTTCTTTGCATTTTCATATAAGTTTTGGGACTAGATTGCCAGTTTACGCACACATACACTCACAATCTACTTGGATTTTTATTTGTGATTGCCTCGTTATGGGTCAATTTGGAAGCAATAACATCTGAATAGTATTTAGTATTTAGGCTTCCAGTGCATGAACATGGTTATATGTATATTTTCATTTATTTCAGTCTTATTTAACTTCTCTTAACAGTGCCTTCTAGTTTTCAGTGTAGTTCCTTCTGTTTTTGGATATGTTACATATGATGTTTAAAATATGTTTTCAGATACTTTGCTGCTAATATACAGAAATTGAGTTGGCGTTTTGTGTACTGACTTTGTATCCTGCTATATTGCTGAATTTATTAGTTCTAGTAGTTTCCTTGTAGATTTCCTTAGGATATTCTATATATACACAATCATGTTATCTGCAAATACACAGTTTTCCTCTTTTTTTTTTTTTGAGTGGGAGTCTCACTCTCTTGCCCAGACTGGATTGCAGTGGCACGCTCCTGGCCACCGCA
>NW_007260132.1:675682-716189 GCF_000164805.1 Carlito syrichta | reverse complement strand
TACAGGCATGTGCTACCATGCCCAGCTAATTTTTTTTTTTTATTGTAGAGACGAGGTCTCACCAAGTTGCCTGTGTGGGTCTCGAACCCATGGGCTCAGGCAATCCACTTGCCTCGGCCTCCCAAAGTGCTGAGATTACAGGATGAGCCACCAAGCCCAGCCAATTTTGCTCTTTCCTTCATAATGTTTATGCCTCTTATTTATTTTAATTGACTATTTTAATGGCTAGAACCTTTACCACAATGTTACATTGAAGTGGTAAGAGCGCACATTCTTGCTTTGTTCCTGGTCAAGAAATCATTTGTTTTTGTTACATTAAGTGTAAGTCTGAGTTTCTTTGTGTAGATTTCCTTGATCAGATTGAGAAAACTTCCTTTTGTTCCTAGTTTGGGAGTTTTTAAAAATTATAGGACATTGAGTTTTTTTGAGTAATTTAGTAAGCTATTGTCTTCAGATTTCTCCTAATGTTCTTTTATTATGACGCTGTAAAGATGTCCCCTCTGAACTAGTGATTTATTTTCTTTTTGAAAAATCTACATTGCTAGATTTTTATCAGATGTAAAATTTTTGATTTTCTGTTTATATGTGTATTATTTTATCTCTTCTATATAGAGTTTAGTTTGTAATTTTTCTTAAGGTTAAAGAGTAAATGATTAATATGCATACTTTTCTTCTTTTGCAATATAGGCATTTAAAGTTATAATTTACTTCTGTGGATTGCTGTAGCTGAATTTCCTTTTTTTTTTTTTTTTTTTTTTGAGTTGGAGTCTCACTCTGTTACCCAGACTGGAGTGCAGTGGCTACTCCCGGCCACCACAGCCTCAACCCGCTGGGCTCCGGCAATCCTTCCGCCTCAGCCTTCCAAGTCGCTGGAACTACAGGCATGCGCTACCACGCCCGGCTAATTTTTGATTTATTGTGGAGAGGTCTCGCCAAGTTGCCCAGGCGGGTCTCGAACCTGTGGGCTGAGGCAATCCACTTATTTCAGCCTCCCAAAGGTGCGGGATTACAGGCTGAGCCACCGAGCCCAGCTTCAAAATTTTTATATTTTGTAGTTTTTTTTTTTTTTTAAGTAGGAGGCTCACTCTGTCACCCAGGCTGGAGTACAATGGTAGGCTCACGACCACCGCAGCCTTGGCCTGCTGGGCTCAGGTGATCCGTCCAGCTCAGCCTTCCAGGCACATGCCACCAACTCCAGCTAATTTTTTTTTTTTTTTTTTTTGAGCTGGAATCTCACTCTGTTGCCCAGGCTGGAGTGCAGTGGCACACTCATGGCTACTGCAGCCTCAACCTGCTGGGCTCAGATGATCCTTCCACCTCAGCCTTCCAAGTAGCTGAAAGTACAGGCACATGCCATCATGACTGGCTAATTTTTTTTTTTTTGATGTATTGTAGAGACATGGTCTTGCCAAGTTGCCCAGGCTGGTCTTGAACCCCTGGGCTCAGGCGGTCCTCTCACCTTGGCTTCCCAAAGTGCTAGGATTATAGGCATGAGTCTCCACGCCTGGCATCCCACAGATCTTGTATGCTCTTTTCCAGTTTTTTAAACTGCTTCCTCCCCCCCTTTTTTGTGTTTCAGTTTGAATAATTAAGAATTAAGTGGTAAACTTCTTATTAACGCCTCCTGGAATTAAAGAAAAAATCAGTCAATATTTTGGCTATCCTTATGCGACTGTCTCTAATAGAAAAACTACTTATGTGTTCAGAGTCTTAGTTCTGCCACTAATCTGCAGCCTCCATAATGGATAGAAATATTGTTTAAAAACATTGATTGGAACTAAAAAAACTCTTATATTTTATTTTTATTTAGTAAATAAGGTTTCAAAATATTAAAAGATCTTCAATATAAGAAATTAATTCAATATGTGCTGTAAAGAAACTTAGAAATGTGTTAAGTATTCTAAATTGTATTGCTATCTATGTATTTATATAAATACATACATATTTCGTATTTACATAAATAACAGTAGATGAAATAGTTATGGAAATAGTTGTAATAGTTATGGAAATACATATTTACATAAAGAGCAAAGTAGTATTGCTATTTATGTATTCACATATTTTTTATTAATATATAAAAATTGGGGCCAGACGTAGTAGCTCATACCTGTCATCCCAATATTTTGGGCAACTGAGGTGGGAGCATCACTTGAGCCCAGGTGTTCGAGACCAGCCAGGGCAACATACTGACACCAAATCTCTACAAAAAATAAAAAAATTAGTCGTTGTGGTTGTACATTTAGTCCCAGCTGCTCAGGAAGCTGAGATGAGAAGATCACTTGAGTCTAGGAGCTTGAGGATTGATCGTACCATTGCACTACTGCCTGGGCTACATACAGAATGAGACTCTGTCTTGCTTGGAGGGGAAAGATTGACTGTTTCCCTTTTGGTAGTTATTTTACTTTTAAATATTTATTAAAAACTTAAAATGATAAATTAGATTGCTTTTAATTGCTGTTTTTAATATTGGCTACAGTTAGAATGGGAGTAGGAAGGAATAATTTTATTAAGATAACATTTTTTTCTTATTCTTTCCCTCATTTGTTAGAGGAATTTAATGATAGAATTTTGCGACCAGAGTTATCAAATGATGAAATGCTATCTCTTCATGAAGAGTTGCAGAAGATTTATAAAACATACTGTTTGGATGAAAGTATTGACAAAATTAGATTTGATCCCTTCATTGTAGAAGAGATTCAAAGAAGTAAGTGAAAGATGATGACAATGAACTCTTACTGTTTTCAGAGTTTTCTCAAGTATTCACTATTCTTACAACAGCTGTGTGAGGTACAAGGGCAGCTATTATCTTATTTTGCAAATGAGATGAAAGTTTTGAGGAAGAAATGTATTCACAGTTTACATAACTGATATTTGTCAGAACTAGAGCTTGCTTGTTCTAATTTCTCATGCTAGTATTTCTTATGGTGGAGTTTCTGTAAAACATAGTTTTATGTTAATAATGTTTGTATTGCTGGACATGGTGGCTCAAGCCTGTAATCCCAGCACTTTGGGAGGCGGAGGCAAGAGGATTGCCTGAGCTTACGGGTTCGAGACCAGCCTGGGCAGCATGGCAAGACCTCGTTTCTACAATAAATCAAAAAATTAGCTGGGTGTGGTGGCGCACACCTGTGGTTCCAGCTACTTGGAAGGCTGAGGCAGAGGGATCACCCGAGCCCACCAGGTTGAGACTGCGGTGGTCCTGAGCATACACTGCACTTCAGCCTGGGTGGGCAGAGTGAGACTCCGACTCAAAAAAATAAAATAAAAAGATAATGTTTATATGTCCTTTCACTGTCTATAATAAATTTTAAACTAGTATATAACACATTTATGCTATTTATAAATAATTTCTGCAATATAATTTTTTTAATAGTTGCCGAAGGCCCATACATTGATGTTGTGAAGCTTCAAACTATGAGGTGCCTTTTCGAAGCATATGAACACGTTCTTTCTCTCTTGGAGAATGTATTTACCCCTATGTTCTGCCACAGTGATGAGGTGAGTTAAATTGTTAACCTTGTTTGAGAATTTTTATGCAAAATTTAATAGTGGCTCTGATATCATCAGATGAGTGATTCAAATAAAATAAATACAAAACCAAACGTTAAGAAAGTGAATATTCTTTTCCACTGTGTAACTAAATGGAGATTAAACATTAATTGTAAAAATAATTCTCAGTACCCAAACCATGTTTGTATTTAAGTGACTAGGTAGATTGGGACAAAACTGGTCTGCCTTATTTGCCATATGCCTAAGTGACTTTGCATAAATTTCATTCTTTTTGAGTATCCACATTATTTACAGACCTGTGGAAATCATCTCCATTTGCAATATTTCTTTTTCTTTTTTTTTTTTTTTTGAATTGGAGTCTCATGCTGTCACCCAGGCTGAAATGTTGTGTCATGCTCACGGCCACCCCAGCCTTGACTTGCTGGGCTCCGGTGATCCTGCTGCTTCAACCTTCCAAGTAGCTGGAACTACCGCACGCGGCTAATGTTTTTTTTATTTGTTGTAGAGATGAGGTCTGGCCACGTTCCCCGGGCTGGTCTCAAACCTGCGGGCTCAGGCAATCCACTTGCCTCGGCTTCCCAAAGTGCTGGGATTACAGACTGAGCCACAGTGCCCAGCCCATTTGCAATATTTTCATTCTTACCCTGTTTGTGCTTATATTCACTTGATTTAAATAACTTTTTAAAAGAAACCGGAAAGTGGGTAAATTCAAATTCAAATTTAATTTTAAAAATTATATTAAAAAAAGATTTAAAAAATATGACTTAAAAAATCATAATTATTATTCATTGTCTTCAAGTATTTCAGACAACTTTTAAGAGGTGCAGAATCACCAACACGCAATTCAAAATTCAACAGGTGGGTTCTGTGTTTTGTTTTTGAACTTATGTTAATTATTCTGTGATAGCATCATTATCTTTATTAGGTTTTTTTTTTGAATGAATGTGTGATTCCGTTGTTATATGAATGGACAAGGCATTTCACTAATGAATCATAGAACTGTACTATATACAGTAACCCAAAATGCCTGAAATTCTTTTAGAAAAGTTTAACAAGATGCATGCCATGGTTTGGTTAATCTCGTGATTAATACGTATGAGTTCTCGATTATCTGCTGTACTAGAGACTGGGGACTTCATGCGTCAGTGAAATCCGCAGGTAATTTTAGAGAGAGTGTCCCTTCCCCCGCGAGGAAAAACTTTTCGTTAGAGCACTTACTGGGTACAAAAACAGAAGAGTTTTTCTCCCTTTTCCATCTGGCTCCCTGGAATTGTAAGTGTACAGTTGAGAAGCTAAGGAAGGGTAGCAGAAGAGAGAAGTTTTACCCATCAGTAAACTGGACTTGATAGAATGTTCTTACTTGTCTTTGCAATGTTATATGTACAAAACTGACCCAGACATCAGGTGTATAAATCTACAGAATATTTCCATTGTTCTCAACACCTTCCAGTTTGAGCAAGTATCTAGAACTATATAAATAAATTGGAGACATGGTACAGAGAGAAGTAGATAAGTTTTTTTTAAATGGCAGTTTTTTAGATAGTATAAAAGGAAGAATGTGAAAACTTTAACCATAGGACAAAAATCATATTCGTGCTATTTAAAATAGCATTCTTTGCCCAGTCCACGTGCCTCTTCTTTCATTTGAATGTCTTTTCAAGAATTTTTATCAAATTTTCTATCATACTTGAGAATCAAGTAGAATTTATCATGTTATTTGTAAGGATTTCTTCCTTTAGCAAAGATGAATGCTATACACTTGTGTAACTTTTAAAGCCTTTAAATTTTGTTTTGTGTTCTAAAGTGAAATTTGTTTGAGATCTGGGCTTTCTCTCTCTCCTGTCCTTATATAATTTCACATATCTATTATTGCAGAGGTAGCCTAAGTTTGGATGATTTTCGGTAAGTCTTGAGCATGTGATCCTTTTCAGTATTAATTATCTGTATAATTTTAGAAAGTATACTCCAAACAACCTAAGTTTAACTAAAAAGGTCAAAAAATGAAACACTATGCTATTACTGCCTTTATATCAGTTATTTAGGATAATCTTTTAAAAATGAATCTCTACTTTGATTCTAGATATAGCCATTACTTTTTTAATCAGAGTCTCACTCTGTCGCCCAGGCTGGAGTGTAGTGGCATGCTCATGGCCACCGCAGCCTCAACCTTCTGGGCTCAGTCAATCCTTCCGCCTCAGCCTTCCAAGTAGCTGGAATTGCAGGCATGAGCTACCCTGCCCAGCTAATTTTTTTGGATTTATTGTAGAGATGAGGTATCGCCAAGCTGCCCAGTCTGGTCTTGAACCCCTGGTCTCAGGCAGTCCTCTTGTCTTGGCCTCCCAAAGTGCTGGGATTATAGGCTTGAGCCACCATGCCTTGACTAATATATCCTTTTTGAAACAGCATAATATATCATAAATAGAAGTGTTCTAATACTTTTAAGTTAGTTTTGTTATTTATTTTGCCAGTATCTCATATATCTCACTTTTCAAGGCTGTTGACTCATTTTTGTTGTTGTAATTGATTTTTCTAAAATATTTTTAGAATTATTAGCATTTAAAAAGCCTTTTTTTTTTAGAGACAAGGTCTCGCTCTGTCTCCAAGACTAATGCAGTGTTTAGATCATAGCAACTCACTGCAGCGTTGACCTGTGCTCATATGATCCTTCCACCTCAGCCTCCTGAATAGCAGCGACTATAGACATGTGCTACCATGGCAGGCTGTTTTTATTTTTTGTAGAGACATGGTCTCCGTATGTTGCTCAGGTCGGTCCTAACTCCTAGCCACAAGCAGTTCTTCTGCCTCAGCCTCTCAGAGTGCTGGGATGACAGACATGAGCTACTGTGCCTGGCCTCAAAGCTTTCTTTTTTTGTTTTAAAGTAAGAAGTATAATGATGTTTCTGTATTTCCGGGCATAATCACAAATGAGATAGTTTAAAGATCTCATATTTCAAAAACCCCAATTGTTTTGTAATCTCTAGATTCAAGAGACTAGAATCATTTATTTAGATTATAGCGATTTTAATAATATTTAGTTAACTTTTTTTATACTTGTAAATTTTTTGTACGATAGTCAGCATTTTTATATTTGACTTTGAAAACATTTCTTCTATCAGAAAGAATTGTGTCTACAATTCTGGTTTTATTTTAAACCTTAGTTGCATACTTGTATAGATAAAGTAGTCTAGCTTAAGTACTTTTTTTTTTTTACTATTATTAGTGTTTTTCTAGCTTTAAAATCAATTTGATTTACTTCTTAGATATGTGTAAAATACATGTTGCTATATATACTTTTGTATGTTTGAAACTTGATCAGTTTTTCTTTCTGTAATTGTATTATTTCAGTAGATAAATTTTTCTCATAGAAATAATAGCTGTAGATTAAAAGCATTCAAATAAAACTTTCTCAGTTTTTAGAAGTCATATGTATTTGGCTATCTGTTATAAGGGCAGTATTACATAGTGAGCATAAATTTTAAATTGGATAAAAGTTACAGTTTTATCTGCCGTAGGCAGTAGGTGCTAACTGAGGACATTTTTTGCTATTGTTAGCTTTTTTAATTTTGTTGCTTTTCACCTATTTCTGCTTTAGAGATTCACTTTTGAAAACATTTGCAAAACCAACATTTAACGTTTATGACAGAGCAAGCTGCTTCCTTCAACTACATTTGCTTTTATCCTTATGCTCATTGCTAATCCTTCTGTTTGGCATTTTATCTTCTTATTACTTCGAAGTTAAATAAGATATATTTTATACCTCATTCTTCTTTTGAGTATTTGTATGATTATAAAGTTGAATTTTGCTTGACCTTTTGTCAGTCATAGAGGACAAATTTTTTGTTGACGGTTCCATCTGAAAATGAAGTAATGAGGAAGTATAGTATTACATTTTTTGTGTATCACGTTATGTTATTTTAGCAGTCCAGTTATTCTAAGTGGATGTTCTGTTTTGAACAAATCTTACACATTGTTATTTGAAAATACATATGGTAATAAGAACTATATTCCACTAGGGGGCTCTCATCTTTTAAAAATTTCAAATGTTTATTAATAAATGTTGCCCCATTTGTTCCTACCCCAAGTTGAAACTTTATATATTCTGCCATTTTTGGCTTCTGAGATGTTGATACTGTGTCTGTGGCTGAAAAGTCCAGAAATTATGTGAGCTATACCTTTAGTTTACCATTTTCAAAACAATTTTTCTTTTCCTTTATGATTGCTTACAGTAAGCTAGATTGTTGTGATAATTTGAGATGTACTTGATACATTTTTGTTTAATATTCAGGAGCACTCAGAAAAGAGGAGAATCATTTGGAATCAGCAGAATAGGCAGCAAAATTAAAGGCGTTTTCAAGAGCACCACAATGGAGGGAGCTATGTTGCCGAATTATGGTTTAGCTGAAGGTGAAGATGATTTTGTAAGTAAAAATTCTTCAGTTTGATTTATGTATAACTTAGACTTACTTCACACTTCATTTGTATTTCTCATTATTTAATTACTTGTTATAGTTTCATGATGCTAATGTAAACTTTTTAATTCCTAAGAACTAAGTTACTGCTTATTAAGGCAGAATGGTTCCTGTTAAACTGACATACTTCTAGTAGTCAGTTTACCATCTGTTGGTTCCTGTTCTGATGTCACCCCCTTTGCACCATGTGCTCCTGTTACACAGAATTGTTAATAGATGTCCTAACCCCTTGCCACTTAAGCTGTGGTTCAAGAACCAGTAGCATGGACCAGCAGCATGAACATTACTAGGCAGCTTATATCAATACAGAATCTCAGACTTCACACTAGATTTACTGAATCAGTTTGCATTTTAACAAGATCTCCAGTTGACTTGTATATACATTTCACTTACCATGCTATTTTATTTCTTGGTATCTTTGCACATGCTATCTTGCTTGAAATACCCTTTCTTCCTTTATTTACCCACGGAATTTGTATTTATCTTTCTTTTTTTTATTATAAAGATGTGGGGTTCAATTCAGGGTTACATATACAAACGTTGATTATGCAGGTACCCATGTGGATGAGGTATGCCCCTCCCTCCCCTAGCTGTTTCCCTCAACTGCCAATCCCACCCTCCTCCCCTGACAGTTTCCTACTACTGCGAATCCCTTTCTTATAGTATTATAATGATTGTTCAAGGTCCTCTTTTGAGTGAAAGCATATGGTAGTCTGTTTTTTGTTTCTCTGAGAGGTAACTGAGTATGATCGAGTCTAAATCCATCCAAGTTGCTGCGAAGTCCATGTGTTTATCCTTCTTTATGGCTGCACCATATTTCATTGTGTACATGTACATTTTTTTTATCCCATCCAGCATCAATGGGCAGCATGGTTGGTTCCATGCTTTTGCTATTGTGAATAGAGCTGCAATAAACATATCTGTGCAGGTATCTTTTTTAGAAAAATTTGAGTTCCTCCAGGTATATTTCCAATAGGGGAATTGCTGGGTCATATGGAAGGTCAATTTCTGGTTCTTTCGGAAATCGCCACACTGTCTTCCAAAGAGGTTGTGTTAGTTAGCATTCCCACCAGCAGTGTAGAAGCGTTCCTTTTTTCTCTGAATCCTCTCCAGCATCCGTTGTTGTTTGTTTTATTAATAATGGTCATTCATACTGGGGTTAGGTGGTATCTCATTGTGGTTTTGATTTGTGTTTCTCCGATGATGAGTGAGGCTGAGCACCTTTACATGTGTCTGTTGGCTTCCGGTATATCTTCTTTTGAGAAGTGTCTTGTCTGTTCATGTCTTTTGCCCATTTTTTAAAGAGGCTGTTTGTTTTTTTCTTTCAGTGCGTTTGAGTTCTTTGTAGATCCTAGATGTTAGGCCTTTGTCAGATATAGAGTTGGCACATATTGTTTCCCATTCCCATCCCTGCAATCTTGATGGTTTCTTTTGCTTTGTAGAAGCTCATTAGTTTGATGAGGTCCCACTTGTCTATCTTATTTCTTAAAGGTATGGACATTTAGAGTTCTGAATAGGAATTGGTTGCCAGTTCTATTTTCCATAAGGATGTCTCCTGCGTTTTCTAAGATTCTTACAGTTTGAGGTTTTACGTTTAGATCTTTGATCCATTTAGAGTTAATTTTTGTGTATGATGATAGGTAGGGGTCCTCTTTCAGTCTTCTGCATGTGGTCAGCCAGTTTTTCCAGCACTATATACTGCATAGATTCTCCTCTCCTCAGTGGTGGTTGTTGGAGTCTTTGTCAAAAGATGAGTGGGTTGAGGAATTGAGACTTTGCTTTTGGAATCTCTGTCCTGTTCCATTGGTCTGTGTGCCTGTTCTAGTATGGTTATAAGGCTGTTTTGATTACTTGTAGCCTTATAGTAAAGTTTGACGTCTGAAAGTGTGATATCTCCTGCTTTGTTTCTTTTGCAAGGATTCTTTTGACTATTTGTGGTTGTTTATGTTTACATATGAATTTCGGTATTGTCATTTCCAGGTTTGAGAAGAATGATGTTGGTAACTTAATGGGTATTTCATTGAATCTGTAGATGGTCTTTGGTAGGGTGGACATCTTAACAATGTGGATTCTTCCTATCCATGAGCATGGAATATTTTTCCGTTTGTTTGTGTTTTCTTGGATTTCTTTGAGCAGTGTTTGGTAGTTCTCATTGTAAAGGTCTTTTACTTCTCTGGTTAGGAAGATGCCAAGGTATTTCATTTTTTGTGTGGCTATTGTGAATGGGGTTGTGCTTTTAATTTGGGTCTCTGCCCGCTTGTTGTTGTTGTGTAGGAATGCGGCTGTCTTTTGCACATTTATTTTGTACCCTGAGACTTTGCCGAAGTCCTTTATCCGTGTCAGCAGGTTTTTGACAGATTCTCTTGGATTTTGAAGGTGTAGGATCACATCATCAGCAAAGAAGGATAACTTGACTTCCTCTTTTCCTATTTGGATACCCCTGATTTCCTTCTCTTGTCTAATTCCCTAGCTAACACTTCCAACACAGTGTTGAACAAGAGGGGTGAGAGTGGGCAGCCTTGTCTTGTTCCAGTTTTCAGGGGAAATGATTCCTGTTTCTGTCCATTTAGCAATATGTTAGCTGTGGGTTTATCGTAAATGGCACTTACTGTTTTGACATATGTTTCTTCTGTACCTTAGTATTTGAGGGTTTTTATCAAGATGGAATACTAGATTTTATCAAAAGTTTTTTTTTTGCGTCTAATGAGATAATCATGTGATTCTTGTTTTTACCTCTGTTGATTTATTTAATTACACTTATGGTCTTGCAAATATTGAACCCGCCCTGCATCCTGGAGATGAAGCCTACTTGGTCATGGTGGATAATTTTTGAGATGTAGTTTTTGGATCCGATTTGCTAGAATCTTGTTGAGGATTTTTGCATCTATGTTCCTTGGGGGATATTGGCCTGGAGTTCTCTTTTTTGTTGTATCTTTACCCTTTTTGGGTATCAGTGTGATGTTAGCTTTGTAAAATGATTTGAGGAGAATTCCGTCTTTCTCCGTTTCAGTAGGATTGGTATCAGCTCCTCTTTGTATGTTTTGTAGAATTCTACTGGAAAACCATCTGGTCCAGGGCTTTTTTTTTTTTTTGTAGGTAGTTTTTGTATGACAGAGTCAATTTCCTAGGTTGTTGTTGGTCTATTTAGTGCTTCAATGTCTTCTTGTTTCAACCTGGGGAGGTTGTGTGATGTCAAAAAGTCCTCCATTTCATTTAGGTTATCAAGTTTGTTTCCATATAGGTATATATAGTAATCTCTGATAATCTTTGGTATTTCTTCAGGGTCAGTTGTGATTTGATCTTTTGTATTTCTGATTGTGTTTATTTGGTTTTTTTCTCTCTTTCTTGTTCATTCTGGCTAGGGGTCCATCAATCTTGCTAGTTCTTTCAAAGAGCGTTTTGTTTTGTTGATGTTTTCTGTGATATTTTTGTCGTCTGTGTTCCGTATTTGGGCTCTTATTTTGGTGATTTGGATTCTTCTGTTAAAGTTGGGGTTTTGGTGGTCTTCTCTTTCCAGCTCCCTTAGGTGATGTTAGGCTCTCCACTTGTAATCTTTCCATTTTCTTGTTGTGTGCTCGTAGAGGTATAAATTGCCTTCTTAGAATTGATTTCATGGCATTCCAGAGGTTTTGGTAAGATATTTCTTCGTTTTCATTTTTAATGAATCTTTTTTTTTTTTTTTTTGAGTTGAAGTCTCACTCTGTCGCCCACACTGGAGTGCAGTGGCCGCTCCCGGCCACCGCAGCCTCGACCTGCTGGACTCCGGCAATCCTTCCGCCTCAGCCTTCCAAGTAGCTGGGATTACAGGCATGCGCTACCACGCCCGGCTGATTTTTTTTAATTTATTGTATAGATGAGGTCTCGCTGCCCAGGCGGGTCTCGAACCCATGGGCTCAGGCAATCCACTCACCTCAGCCTCCCAAAGGCGCGGGATGACAGGCTGAGCCACTGAGCCCGGCTTAATGAATCTTTTAATTTCTGCTTTGATTTCCATGTTGACCTCATCGTTGTTCAGCATCATTCTGTTAGTGTCCATGTCTTCGTGGGCTTTTGGGAAATGTTGGTGTTGATATTTATTTTTATTCCACTGTGGTCTGAGAATGTGCATGGCAAGGTTTCAACCTTATGGAATTTGTTTATGCTTGATTCATGGCCAAGGATGTGATCAATGGAGTACATTCCATGTAGTGATGAGTAGAATGTATATTCTGTGGTTGTTGGGTGTAATAATCTCTAGGTATCTATTAAGTCCACTTGGTTGAGTGTCAAGTTTAGATTCTGGATCTCCTTGTTGAATTTTTGCTTTGATGATCTGTCTGGGGCTGTTTAGTGGGGTATTCAGGTTCCCTGCTATAATAGTATTAGAGTCAATATCTTTTCTTAGTTAAGTTAGTAGTTGCTTTATAAATGCTGGTGCTCCTGTGTTGGGTGCATAAATGTTTAGGATGGATATTTCTTGTTGATGGAATGAACCTTTTATCATTATGTAGTGTCCTTTTGCATTTTTGATAGCTTAAAGGTTGTTTTGTCTGATATTAAGATCGCAACCCCTGCCTTCTTTTGTGATTCATTTGCCTGGGAACTCATTTTCCATCCTTTAACTTTTGAGTCTGTGTGGGTCCCTTGTAGTGAGATGAGTCTGCTGGATACAGCAAATAACTGAATCATAGTTTCTTATCCAGTTTGCCATTCTGTGTCTTTTCAGTGGTGCATTTAGTCCATTCACATTCAGGCTGATTATTGAAATGTGATTGTTTATCCCTGTCATGAGGTTCTTATAAAGTTTTCTCTTTGTTTGCTTGTTTTCTTTTGGCTTTGGGGTTGATGTAGGTGTGTGTTTTAAAGGTTCTTGTTGTGCTGTATTCTCTGTTGATTCTGTGCTCTGGTGTTCTCTTGGAAAGTGTGTGGGCATTCTTTTCCTTCTTTCTTCTGTGCTTAATACCTAAGTGTCTCCTGTAGAGCTGGTCTGGAAGCTGCATCATCTCTTAAGGATTGGATGTCTTGGAAGGATTTTAATTCTCTGTCACTGATGAGGCTGAGTTGGACTGGATAGGCACCACTTGCCGGAGTCCAGCTCCAGCTGGGCTCAGGGTACCCCAAAGGTGGAGAAGGTGTCAGCGATTAGGGGGAAGAAGAACGAGAGAAAGAGAGAGAGAGAGAGAGAGAAAGAAAGAAAGAGACTGGACCCCAGTCTAGTGCAGAAGCCATTTAATGGGAATTACAACTGGTCTTTTATACACAGTCGGGTGTGTGAGGGGCGTTCCCCACCCACCGGATGTTCTTTCAGGTATAATCCCATAACCTAATCAATGACCAAGAAAAAGAAGTGAGGAGAGAAGAGTAAAATCTGCTTTATCCCTTTCCTTTCTACCTCTGTCTTTTTGCATTGATTAATTATTAAGGAGTTTCACCGATTCTTCATAAATACTCTAAGTAGAAGGAAATCCCAATCCAGCAATTTTTGTTTCCTTTTATACTCTTATTTTTCCTTAAAAGTATAGGTAGAAGAAAGACAGTAATCAGAGAAAGGAATCTCTTTTTTTTTTTTTGAGTGGGAGTCTCACTGTCACCCAGGTTGGAGTGTATTAGCCTGTTCATGGCCACCACAGTCTCTACCTGCTGGGCTCAAGTGATCCTTCAGCCTCAGCCTTCTAAGTGGCGGGAGCCACAGGCACACGCCACCACACCTGGCTAATTTTTTTGATGTATTGCAGAGATGAGGTCTTGCCAAGTTGCCCAGGCTGATCTCGAACCCCTGGGTTCAGACAGTCCTCTCCCCTCAGCCTCCCAAGTTATGGGATTACAGGTGTGAGCCACTGTACCCAGCTTGCCTTAATTTTTTAATAAAGAGCAGTGGAAAAAATTTTAACTATCACTCATAATCCTACTGCCCAGTAACCACTTCAATTAATAGTTTTGTGATTTTCTTTTTAAAGCAATACCTTTCTGTTCTCACTCCTGTAGGCTAGATGAAAGGATATACCATGTAGTCAGTATACCCAATGAGCAGCCGTTTTAACACTTCCTACTTCTGTCATGTTTCTCTAGCAGTTCACTTTACTCTTTTTACTGGTTCAGTTTGCTCTGTTTCTCAGAGGTCGCTATTGGCAATTGCTTTCTAACCCCTCGGCCTGTTTTGTAAACAAGTTAACCTAATCGGCCCTTCCTGCCTCAGACCCCATCAACATGGCAGCATCATGTGACTCACCCACCCATCTGCCTGCTGCCCTGCTTTGCTTACCTGTCCCCTCCATGCTGCTGCAAAGTAGACCCCCACCCAGTCACCGAGGACCTACCCTCATCAAAGGGAAGGTGTTAAAGGCATTCGACTTCAACCAGCCGTCGCCATTGTTCTGTTAAGCACCGGCCAGGCCATGTGTTCTTTGAGCTATGGCTGCCATGTTTACTTAACTTTGACCCCCTCCCCTACCGTGGGCAGGTGAATCTTCTCTCTCTCTCTCTCTCTCATTTACTTTCTAAATAAATAAATTTCTGTGCAATTCTTTTCATCTTTCGTGTGGCACCAGATCACAAGCCAGGTACACACTGGGATTTGTGACCTAACACTAGCCTATATTATATATATAGTTTGCTATCCTGCTTTCTCCCTACTTGATACTGTAACAAAAATATTCACTTATTATAGTCTTTTATTTTTATTATTTTCATTTTTTTGTGTGTATCAGGGTCTCACTGTCACCCAGGCTGGAATGCAGTGGCATGTTCATGGCTCACTGCAGCCTTGATCTCCCAGGTTCAAGTGACCCTCCTGCCTCAGCCTCCCGTATAGCTTGGAATATGGGCGCACACCACCATGCCTAGCTTATTTTTAATTTTTTAAATTTTTTGTAGAGACAAGGTCTTGTATGGTGCCTAGGCTGGTCTTGAACTCCTGAGCTCAATCAGTCTTCCCACCTCTTCCTCCCAAAGTGCTGGGATTACAGGCACGAGCCACTGCACCTGGCCAGTATTATGAACTTTTAAAACATGGTTTTTATGGGGGAAGATGGACTTTTTATTTCTCGCCTTCCCAAATTGCCTGAAGTGCAAGCTGTACTTTTGCTTTAGGAATAGGAGACTTTCTTTATAAAGCTGAGAGAACTTATTCTGTTTTGTGGTGGTCCAAGGAAAAAGGAAATTCTTGTTTGGAAGTAAAGGCAATAATAGAAAGTAGGAGAAGAAGGGAAACTAATACTCTCGAAAAGAAGGAGTGGTGACCTGAAATGGTGCCGCTTAGTAGGCACTGTATCAGTTCTGAGATGTGGGGCCTTGGAGAACCCGCTTTGTCTTGTTTAGGAAGTTGAAAGGGAAAGAGAAGTTGCCAGGAATAAAGTGGTTTGTGACCCAAAATGGGGACTTAAGCTGTTTAGAAACCTTGTTGTGTTCATTTGTCAGTAATGCCTGCTGGCTATGTGACCCTGGGGTAATTGCTTAATTTTATTGTGATTTTTGTTTCCTCACCTGTGAAATGCAGCTAATAATATCTATCTTAGATAGGAGTGTTGTGAGGAAGGTCAAACAAGTAAGGCATGTGAAGCGCTGAGAACAGTGCCTTGCACATAGTGCATCCTGTAAGCTCTGCATGGTCTTGTAATACCTTCACTTCTCATAACTATGTGATTGCAAGTTATGGATTAAATGGGCGTATGTATGCTGTCCTGGGAACCAAAGCCCAGTATTCAAGATTGGGTCAGTCTGTCTGAAAGGACGTTTCTGTCTATGTTCAGAACTGATTTACAAACAAAATTCTGGAGCATAATATGGCCATTGGTAAGTTGGTGGTTATCTCCATACAGAAAAAGATGATAAGAAGCATTAACCTTTTTTAAGGCAACGGGGGCATCTTGCTTTTTATTTCTGTCTTCCGTAATGCCCATCCTCTTTGTAGAAAGAACAATTTGGGGAAAAAAAGTACATGGTTTTCCTTTATTGACATTTTCATGACAATGTTTACTTATTTTCAAATAACATTTTTTAAAGCCCTGGGAAATCTTAGAAAAATATTACCCTAGAGTTGTTTTCATTAGACTTTGTTGATAGAAACACCATTTAAATGGTAACAGTAATAAGTTGTAAAACTTTGTCCTTTGTTGCTCATTGATATTTTCATATTGCTGAAACTTTTGCTCTCTCATTTTGTTTCTTAGATTGATTTTAAGGTGCTTTTTATTTAAGAATATCTCGCTTTTTTTGGACTTTTAGTCAGTTTGTTAAATACTTTCTCTATCATTTTATAGTCTCCTTTCCCCTTTCAGAAGCCAGATTCAGTAACAAAAATACAGTTGTAATAACCATGGAAAATGCTACCTTGAACCTAAGGTTCTAAGCATTGGAGTGGTGGTTTCCCTCACATCTCTTCTGCTTTTCTTTTTGAGGAAATACCTTTACCCTTTAATAGACAAAACCCAACGTCAATTATCTGTTTTTATAGCTTTGTTTTTTAAGGCCTTGAAGTTTTCAACAGAACTTTAACATAAGTCCTTGTAAGCTCAGTACAAGTCATATTAGGGACTGTGGAAAGCTAGTTTAGGACAAGAACAGAAAAAAGCAAGGAGACTTTTGGAGAAGAAAAGGAATTTCCTTAGAAGAAAAGTGGGTACCAGGTGTGGGAAGAACTGAGAG
Source organism: Carlito syrichta (assembly GCF_000164805.1). Classification (NCBI taxonomy): domain Eukaryota; kingdom Metazoa; phylum Chordata; class Mammalia; order Primates; family Tarsiidae; genus Carlito; species Carlito syrichta. Next base: position 699,588 of record NW_007260132.1, on the reverse strand, counting down.
TGAAGGTGGAATGTTAAGAATTCAGGAAATAAATTCCTCCCTATTGTTGATTGACTATGACTAGGTTATTCAGAATTCTCTGCTACAAATTTGATTTGTTGCCTTTTAAAAAGTGTGTCTAAGATGAATGTGTTTTATCTACACAGTATTTTGCCCATTTAAAATTTTTTTTTATTTTTTATTTTTTATTTTTTTTTAGTTGGAGTCTTACTCTGTTGCCCAGGCTGGAGGGCAGTGGCACGCCCCCGGTCACCACAGCCTCGACCTGCTGGGTTCAGGTGATCTTTCTGCCTCAGCCTTCCAGGTAGCTGTAACTACAGGCATGTGCCATCACATCCGGCTAGTTTTTTGATTTATTGTAGAGATGAGATCCTACCAATTTGCCCAGGCTGGTCATGAACCGTGGGCTCAGGCAGTCCCCTAACCTTGGCCTCCCAAAGTGCTGGGATTATAGGCGTGAGCTTCCACGCCTGGTCATTTTGCCCATTTGACAATGAATAAGAGCCCAGGCGTGGTGTCTCATGTCTGTAATCCCAGCACTTCAGGAGATGGAGGTAAGAGGGTTACCTGAGTCCACAGATTCGAGACAGCCTGGGCAACTTAGTGAGACCTCGTCTCCACAATACATCAAAAAGTTAGCTGGGTGTGATGGTACACATCTGTAATTCCAGCTACTTGGAAAATTGAGGCAGAAGGATCACCTGAGCCCAGCATGTCAAGACTTCAGTTTTCATGAGCACACCACTGCACTGTAGCCCAGGCAACAGAGTGAGATGATAGATGGAGAGATAAAATGCATAAGATGTCTGGTGATTAGTGTTTATAATATGTTAAGTGTTAAAGGTCTCTTCCAATTTAATGAATTGGAAACAGTTTTTTCTTTCTTCCAGTATGCATATTTCTAGAAAATAGCTTTTTAAAAAATATAATTGTTATTTCATTTGTAGGTTTTTAAAAATATTTAGTATTATAAACTTAAAAGCATATTGTTAAGTATTTAGAAGTGAAAAGTTAAAAAAAATCTTAATTCTCTAGAGGTGGATTTCATTCAGAGCTTTTTTCCAATTTTATATTATTTAATACTGGAGTTAATATGTTTATACTTGTGTCTTTTTCATAATTAAAAGAAAGTATTTTGGAGTAAATGTATATATACATATTTTACTATAGTACTCACAGTTAGGTGGAATAAATATTTTTATGAGAATTAATTCCCAGAAATGGTAATACTTGTTTGAAACTGTTTTATGGCTCTTTATAGATACATACTACCAGAGTACTTTCCAGAAGGATTGTGCCAGTATACCTTGTAACCAGCAGTATATCACAGATCTTGTTTATCTGTGCAGTCTCCATCAATGGCTATTATCATTCATAACATTTTCCTTTTCTAAATGAAAAATTACTGCGTTAATTTTTATCACCAAAGTTGAATTTTTAAATATTTGTATATTTAAAATGTTTTTTCCATAATCTCTGAAGTGTCTTTATTTTCTATTATACTTTTATAATACAGATAATGTAATAAAACCTGGAGTTGATGCTAGTAATTTATTTGTTTTTTAACTTTTTATATTTACTTTTTCAGTGGAAAACTCAATATCATCTAATTCCCAAAGTCTTAAAAATTACCAAATTGATAATGGTTACACATCTGTCTCCTATGTTACAGTTCTAAAGGCGCTGCAAGTACTGAAATCATTCTGGTAATCTTTTCCAGATCGAAGAGGGTATTGTTGTCCTGGAAGATGACTCTCCAGTGGAGGCTGTGAGCACACCGACCACTCCCAGAAACCTTGCTGCCTGGAGAATCAGCATCCCGTATGTTGACTTTTTTGAGGATCCCTCCTCCGAAAGGAAGGAGAAGAAGGAGAGAATTCCTGTGTTTTGCATTGATGTTGAAAGAAATGACAGAAGAGCAGGTAGGAAGTTTATGAGCATCTTTCTCTAAAGAGGCCCATGAAGGAGCCTGTCTTCACTGCCATTTCTAACTGACAAATAGGACTGCATAACCGAAAGATAAGTGTTCAGAGTCTTGTGTGGTTTTTTTGTCTGTTTCTGTTTTTGTTTTTGAGTTGGAGTCTCACTCTGTCACCCAGGCTGGAGTGTAGTAGCACTATCATGGCCACCACAGCCTCGACCTGCTGGGTTCAGGTGATCCTTCTGACTCAGCCTTCCAGGTAGCTAGGACTACAGTCATGCACCAACAATGCCTGGCTTTTTTTTTTTTTTTTAAGTTTTAGAGGCAAGCTTTTACCATGTTGCCCAGGCTGGTCTTGAACTCTTAGGCTCAGGCAATCCTCTCAACCTCAGTCTCCCAAAGTGCTGAGATTATAGGCATGAGCCCCTGTGCCTGACCAGAACAGAAAAATTAAATGGAAGCTGGGACTTCCTAGATTTTTCTTTGTTAGCAGTTAACTAATTCATTCAGCCAACACTTAGTGAGTAGATGCCTGCTAGACATCTGGCAGGCATTTTATGTAATTTCTTTTAATGGTTTTGTTGCCATTATCATTAGCCATTATACTTAATTGACTGGTATTCATGCGTATAGCACTCCATCAGTAAATATACCAATTTAAGTAAGACAGCATTTTGCTTCACCCATTTTGTGGGCTAATTAGAATTGATAAAAATGGGGTTAAACACAACTTTACAAGTTTTCTGCATGTTTTCCATATTTTATTTTGGCTATTTCAGGAGTGGACTGTAATGGGGATATGAGTTGAAAAGCCTCTGTAGCAGGATAAACAGTCACCACTCTGGGCTTTATCCAAGAGGTGGAACAGTCAGTGTAAGGAAAGCACAATCAAAGTTATACACATTTTGGGAATGATAAGCAGAAAAATAAAATTGAGCTCAGGAAGAGAGAACTGTCTATGAGGAGAGAAGGACCAAAAGTGGCGATGTCAGGAAACGGGTTTGAGAGGAGTAACTCAGTGGTGGTGTGAATAGTGGCGCTCATCTTTCTTCTGATTTTTCTTAGAAGCTGATCCTACTTCTGGAACATAAAGCATAGGAAGGAAGAATGCTCAGAGGAGTTAGCTGTGATCTTTTTTCCTGTCGTAACTAAGTACCAGGCAGGGTCTTGCTCTCTCTGGGTCTAGGCAGTGCTGCTTAGTTTTGCGGTAGTTGCTGTTCAGTCTTGGTAGTTAACGTTCTCTCACATTCTTGCAGGTGGACAGCCAACCCACTGTCAGTATCAACAGTCTGATTTCAGTTTTAAGTTTAGTTTTGTTTGGCAGTATATATATATTTTTTTTGCCTTTGGGACTACTGTCTTTAATTTTTGTGCTTCATTTTAAGAGGTTAATAATTTAATATAAATTATATTAATTTATGGATCAGTTATTTAAACATAAAATTAGAACCAAAAAATCTTAAAACATGTATTTCAAAGATAATTTTTGTCAACTGTGAGCTGGCACCTACAAAGAATTATGCTGTTAGGAAACCATGGCCTATGAGAAAGAAAACTGATTTGATATGGGTAGTAAAATAGCAGTTTTAGGTTTTTAAAAACCAAGAATAAATGTAATCTAGCTCTTTTAAGATCAATGTTGAAGATGAAAACTAGGATTTGCTTTATAGATTGTGACTATATTGGGTTGGTTTTTTTCTGAATAGAAAGCTTTGAAGTGGCTGTAATGTTGATTGGCTTCATCTGTTGCATTCTCAAATTTATGCTAGACTGACATTGGATGCTAACAATATCAGTTAACATTTTAGGGGTACATACTCTGTTCTTTATGTGTATTATTTTATGTGAGGCACAGTTACTCTGTATCTAAGCAAGCTATGGTACAGCGGGGTTATTTGTTCAAGGCCACATAGTTAGATTGGGGAAGGAGGCTTGGATTAGATTAGGCAATCTGACTCATTCTTTTTATTTTTATTTTTTGATGGAGTCTCACTTTGTCACCCAGGCTAGAGTACAGTGGCATGCTCATGGCCACCACAGCGTTGACTTGCTGGGCTCAGCGATCCTTCCGCCTCAGCCTTCCAAGTAACTTGAAGTACAGGCGTGCACCACCACACCTGGCTGACTTTTTGGTTTTTTGTAGAGACAAGATCTTGCCGAGTTGCCCAGGCTGGTCTCAAACCTATGGGCTATGGGCTCAGGCAATCTTCTTGCCTCCGCCTTCCAAAGTGCTAGGATTCATATGTGAGCCACTGTGCCTGTCCAATTGGGTAGCCACTAGCCACATGCAGTCATTAGCATTAAATTAAATTATAATAAAATTTTGGTTTGTTATAGTTACACTGGCCGCATTTCAGGTGCCCAGTGGCAACACGTGGCCTGTGGCCACTGTGTTAATGCAGATCCATATAGCCTCTTCATAATTGCAGGATATTCTCGTGGAGAGTACTACTCTGTACTAGATCAGGACAATGTGAAAGACCCAAAATCAATGACTAATTTCTACGAAATACATAATTTTGCTGATGTTTTTAAAAAAAATCATAATTGAGCCGGGCTCGGTGGCCAGCCTGTAATCCCGCGCCTTTGGGAGGCTGAGGTGAGCGGATTGCCTGAGCCCGCGGGTTCGAGACCCACCTGGGCAGCGAGACCTCATCTCTACAATAAATAAAAAAATCAGCCAGGCATGGTAGCGCATGCCTGTAATTCCGGCTACTTGGAAGGCTGAGGCGGAAGGATCACCAGAGCCCAGCAGGTCGAGGCTGCGGTGGCCGGGAGCGGCCACTGCACTCCAGTCTGGGAGACAGAGTGAGACTCCGGCTCAAAAAAAAAAAAATCATAATTGCATAATTTTTAAAAGTTTCTATTGTTATATGAATCTGTCATAGAAAAAGTATATTTCCTTGAGATAACTTTACAGTAGATGAAATTTATTGGTCCTTTCTAGGTAATTAATGAAAATATGGGGTAAAAAATAATGTGATACCAAAAGTAATAAATTACTAATTTCCATTCTTAATGTTTTAAATACTGCATCCTTTTAGTAGTGGGTTATAAAATTATTTGTTACTCAGTGTGTATTCATTCAATTTACAGTTGGGCATGAACCTGAACATTGGTCTGTCTATAGAAGATACCTTGAATTTTATGTACTTGAATCAAAACTAACAGAATTTCATGGTATGTTGTTCTTTTTGCATAAAACATTACATAGCATTCCTGAAAGCTGTTGTATCAGATTGATTTTTATTTTGCTGTTGTATCAGATTGATTTTTATTTTAAGTAATTATACCAAAGAAATATGTGACACTTATGTACACTTTTATTGATAATAGGGATTTACTGATTTTATATTATTTTTTACTTATCTGTAATCTGTATTTTTAAAATTCCTATAGTGCACATTTACTACTTTTTAATAATTAAAATTTGAATGCTGTTTTTTAACCATATTTTAGAAAAGGTTCTCTGTCTAATTTTTGTCTTGATTTGACAAAAAATTTAAATCGGGCATTTTAGAGTTGTTTTATCCTTTTACCACCATCTTCCTTAAACATATTTGCTATGCATTATGGCAGAAGTCCTGATTTTGCCCTTGGATTTAGATTTGGAAGCAAACCTTGTAGTTGCATGTTTATTTTGAGGGAAGATAGTTTGGAAAAGGAGAGTACGCCTCCTTTTTAATTATTCTCACTCTCTTAACAATTTACTTATTTTAGTTATTATCAGGGATACAGTTATGAAGTATTTTCAGCCATTTTATGTTGAGTGCTTTTTTTCTTTTTCTTGAGTTGGAGTCACACTCCGTTACCCAGGTGGAGTGCAGTGGCACGCTCACGGCCACCCCAGTGTCAACCTGCTGTTCAGCCATTTTATGTGTAGCCTTGTGAGTTTTATTTATGTGTTCTAAATCTGTATTTTAGAAAATCTCTGTGGACTGTCCCATGTTCCAAGTTTAGGTTGATTTTGTATTGAGAAGGACAAGGAACATCCTTTACTCTGCATTGAGAGCAAAGCCTGTGATAAGAGTGATCATTATAGAAATATAAGGACTACAAGGTTCTACTTAATATTTTTGCCTAGAGTTTGAGTCTGTACTTGTTTTCAAATAGTTTTCTCTTTATTTCTGCCAATCTCGTGACATCCTTGTCTTGTTCTTTCTCTGAAAACTTTTTTTTTTGGTTAAGGCTGAGAGAAGATAATTTATCTCCATGCTTTAAAATTCTGGATCAACCAAAGTTGGTTGAGTTCCTAACATTATTGTTCCTTTTTGATACTAAACTTTCCAAAGTCAACCCTATCTGAGAAAGCACATTCACATACAGCGTTGACAAAATGCTACCTTTTTTTCTCGTGGAGAGTATGTACTTCTACTTTAGTAAGATTTTGTCTCATAGAACACCACCAATTTCAAAAAAACTCATGTTAATTTTTTTGAAGCTATTTTACTAGTGTGGAAGCTAAAAAAATCTGTGTCCAACTTAAATTGGTTGTTGAGAGTGAGTGATATTTTGTATATTAGTAGACTGAAATTTTTTGTTCTGGACATCTGACTTGAAGCTCTCCAATTTTGGGCAGATTATTTAAAGAATAATGTTCACATGGCAGTGTTGTGAATCTGAATTTGCCACAGTGAATTTTAAATTAGATTTTAAAAATAGTAGCAGAACGTAGTAGTAACTTTACTGTGTACTAATTTCAGGCACATTTCCTGATGCCCAGCTTCCTTCTAAGAGGATCATTGGCCCCAAAAATTATGAATTCTTAAAGTCAAAGAGAGAAGAGTTTCAGGAATATCTACAGGTATAGCACCAACTTATTACTTAATTTAAAACATTGTTAGTCATCGCATTCTCTATTTTGTCTCTTTTTCTTTTGTACATATGTGCTTTGTTTTATAAATACCTGTTCATATGGATTTTAAAAAACGTTTTCCATGCTGAATTTTAGAATGAATTTTTGTTAAGAGTTTGCTCCGTCCCAGTTTATCAATTGAAAATGAGATACCAGGTATTTTCTTGAGGGGGGAAATCCTTAATTAGTTTAAAACTAATTAAAACTTTGTATGGGAAGTTAAAAAAAGAAATAAACTATTGCTGCTAGGTGTGGTGACTCACGCCTATAATCCCATCAGTTTGGGAGGTGAAGGTGAGAGGATTGCCTGAGCCTGAGAGACCAGCCTGGGCAACTTGGCAAGACTTCCTCTCTACAATTAAAAAAAAGGAAAATAAAAAACTAGTTGGGCGTGGTGGCACACACCTGTAGTCCCAGCTATTTGGAAGGCTGAGGTGGAAGGTGGAGGCTGCTGTAGCCATGAGCATGCCGCTGCACTCACGCCTAGGTGACAGAGTGAGACTCCAACTCAAAAAAAAAAACATAAAAAATAAATAAACTTTTGGCATAGAAGGTTAAGTGCATTTTGAGAATACTGGGTAGTTTTTGTTCTGTTTGATCTTTGTGTTTAGCATTTTCTGAACTTTGGAATCTGCCCTCCTGTTTTATTTCTTAGTCCCTTTTCTTTTGCAGTTTATAGATATTTTTCCAATTACCTAGAATTGACTTTGTACCATTCACCACATGGAATTTAATTCCATTTTTCTCTGTATGTATACTATATTATTTCAATAGGTGGTACAGTCAGCATGAAAGTTACTTTTTTGAACCATCAGGCTCTCCCAAATTAATGACCAGTTTTTAAAAATTAAATACATACAAAAGAGGATACTTTTGTTTTAAAAAAAAATTCTTTAATTTAGGTATGGAATTTTATATTTTTTTTATTGTTGATTCGTTAAATTTGGACACCTCCTAGTCAAAAATATGTACTTTTAAAATTGAAAATGCTCAGCATATGAAGGGTATTTACATTTTATTTCCTCTATCTGAACTGTTGAATGTGTAACCCCAAGTGTTTTCTATATAATTTTTGGTGATGTGAAAATTGAGCTATGGAATACCTATTAGCTCTTGCACAAGGATGTTTGCATATAACCATAAACCTGTGTTTCCACTGACACCATTAATTCCATTATTTGAACCAACTACTTTCTAGGAATTAGAGTGCCATTTTCTGGAAGGAATATTTTCTGGTAATGTGAGAGGCTGCTGTACTGGTATTTTATGTAGATTTCTGCTTATACAGAATTTTCCTTTTGTTTTCTGAGTTGGAGTCTCACTCTGTTGCCCAGGCTGGAGTGCAGTGGCACACTCCCAGCCACCACAGCCTCGACCTGCTGGGCTCCGGCGATCTTTTCGTCTCAGCCTTCCGAGTAGCTGGAACCACAGGCACGCACCACCAGGCTTGGCTGATTTTTTTTTTTTATTGTAGAGACAAGGTCTTGCCATGTTTTCCAGGCTGGTCTTGAACCCCTGGGCTCAGGCAGTCCTCTTGTCTCCACTTCCCAAAGTGCTGGGATTACAGGCTTGTGCCACTGTGCTCAGCAATCTTGGCATTTAAAAGTCATTTTATCTTAATAGAAAAATGGTGTTGCAAGAATGGACAACAGATTTTCCAAGCTATTTCATATTTCCACCTTTAGCTTTCCGCTAAACCCTTTATGCTGACTTGCTTTAATTATCAAGGGAGCTGTATTACACTATAAAATTCATTTTATAATTGAGAAACTGCAAAATAATATTAGCAGTGTTTCATCTTGCTTCTTGTGTATCAGATACTGTGCTAAATGCTTTATGTATGCAATGCTCTATATAGGTAACGTTGTTATCCTCATTTTATAAGTAAGAAAACTGATTCTTAGGCAATGTAGAAACTTTTCCAGGGTCACCAGGCTACCGTATAGAGGAGCCAGAATTCAAACCCATTCATGTCTGACTGTGAAGGCCGAGATCTTAACTACTGTCCTTTACTATTCTCTCTATAAATGTAGTTGCTTTGTTGTTATTCTAAATGTAAAACTACTTTTAAGAATTCAACATTAAAAAAATTTAATACTATGTTGATTAACCTTCTAGATTTCTAAACTGTTTTTTTTTTCTCCCCCTTTTTTTGGTTATTCAAGAAACTTTTGCAGCATCCAGAACTGAGTAATAGTCAACTTCTGGCAGACTTTCTCTCCCCTAATGGTGGGGAAACACAATTTCTTGAAAAGATACTACCAGATGTAAATCTTGGTAAGTTAAAAAAAATTATATATAAGAGAATAAACTAAGAAGAAAGAAGCAGCTTTTTCAGATTAATAGTTTAGAAAAATAGTTTAGAAAATATAGTATAGTCATGTGGTGAACTCCAAGGGCCTTATTTTTGCTTAATCTGTCCATTTTGTGAATTCTGATTATTTAAGCAGTCACTTCTAGCCATATGGTCTCATCACAGAAAACTTTATTAGCCAATGTATTTTTGCTTTTCTTTCCTAAATTTAAATATAAGAAAAGTAGAGATATATGAATGTGTGCTTTCAGCATATAGCTATATAAATAGATAATGACCTTTGAAATTTATCATAAAATATTTTTTAAACAAAAGACCAGCTGTGTTGACATTTGACTTTGACCCAGCTGCTTATTTCTTGTATTTTAAAGCATTATAAATATTCCTTAAAGCCTAATATTTAGGTAGCTTGTAGTAGTAATTCAAATAAGTAAACTTTGTATAAACTGGCTTTTTTATTTTTTGAGTTGGAATCTCATTCTGTTACCCAGGCTAGAGTGCACTAGTATGCTCACAGCTACTGCAATGTTGACCTTGTTGGCTCAGGCAATCCTTCTGCCTCAGCCTTCCAAGTAGCTGGAACTCCAGGCACGTATACCTCATTTTTTTATTGATTGTAGAGATGAGGTCTCGCCCAACTGGTCTTGGACTCCTGGACTCAGGCAGTTCTCTTTGCCTCCACCTCCCAAAGTGCTGGGATTAGAGATGTGAGCCACCATGCCCAACTAAACTGGCTTTTAATTAACTTGAATTAATCGTAATGGGATTCTGAATAAATTTTGTTTCTTTTTTCTTTTTCTTTTTTTTTGAGTTGGAGTCTCACACTGTTGCCTAGGCTAGAGTGCAGTGACATGTGCACAGCCATCTCAGCCTCAACCTGCTGGGCTCAGGTGATCCTTCTGCCTTAGCCTTCCAAGTAGCTAAAACTACAGGCGTGTACCATCACACATGACTAATTTTTTTTATTTACTGTAGAGACAAAGTCTCACCAAGTTGCCCAGGCTGGTCTTGAACCCCTGGGCTCAGGCAATCCTCTCGCCTCAGCCTTCTAAAGTGCTGGGATTACAGGTCTGAGCCACTGCACCTGGCTCAAATGTCATTTCTATACATGTATTTTATTTAAAGTTTAATTAATTGTTGGCTATAAAACTATAGCATGGAATTTATACATGTAAGATAGTCAATATGGAAACATTTCTGCTTTGAATCTTGATGTTTTTCATTTGTTTTGAAGTTTTCATTAATAATTTAGAAAAATAAATAGAATCTTGATATGTAGTTTCAAAGTAACTTTGTAATTAGTAAAACCATTTTACAGTCAGTAGTTTGCCTTATTCCCACTAGTATTATTTAAAAGGTAATTAAGGTATGTTAGTAAGCTTGTATTTGCTCTATTTTTAAAAATATTAATTAATTTTTATTATGGCAATTATAAAGCCCAGAGTCAAAGCACAGCCTTCTGGGATACTGAAGAAATTATTGTAATTTTTATGATTAATAAGTGAAGTTAGTATTTTCTGAAGATAATGTTTCAGAACATGTTTTTTGTATTGTACTACTTAAGCATCTTATTTTGGCTATCACTTTTAGATGAATTATTTTTTGTAGTTTGTCTAAATATCAACAAAATCGACAGAAATCCAGATAGATTGCCTTCTATAATCATTAATATACCCATTTTTCGCATGCATACAAGTATACAGAGAAATATAAAAAGGATTCAATTAAATAAATTATAGTTCTGATTTTTCAAAAAAATTATCTCACAAATCCCCTGGGGTGCGTGCATTCTGCTTTGGAGACCACTGGTTTTAAAAATTCCTTCTTTATCCAGTTCTACTTGTTGATTGTCAGTGATTTCACTGTTACCAGAGGCTGAGACAGTTTCTCTCTCCTCACCCTTCTTGACCCCCTCTGCAGCATTCTTGGCTTTAGAAATTCTTCTCCTTCTGGTATTTGTTAATGCATGCGATTCCCTTAACTGTGTCACTCCTCTCCAGTTCTCCATTTCTGTTCTACACAATCCTTCCCATCATCTATACACCTAAGTATAGGTGTTTCTCAAGGTCCTGCCCTTAATTTTCTTCTTGCTAGTCTCAGCAGAACCTATTATTTTAGTTCTTACCGATATGTAAATATTTCCAAACAGAGTCTGACTTTTGGTTATACTTTTCCGGTAACCAGTTTGACATTACCACCTGGTCTCCTGTCATCTTTAAAAATCAACCTTTTTGAATTGTTGATGGTACTACAGTCCTCTCAGTCATGTGTGAAACATTTCCCTTGCTCTTACTACATGTCTCTAGTTTTCAGATTCTGTTAGTTTTATGTCTTTGGCATCTAACTCACATCTTTCTCTTCATTTCCCTTGTCCTTTCCTTTCCAATTTTCATTGCCTCGTATTTGGACTCTACTAAGTTTCCTCACGGGTCTCCTGCATTCCCAGCCTCTTCCTTCCCTCAACCAGCTGGTCTTAGACAACGCAGTGGACTAATCTTCCTGAAGTAGGGGAGCTTGAACACATTTGAAAGTTTCTGATTTCGCTTTGCTAGCATAGGAAACTTTTATTCCTTAATTTGGAACCCTGTGAAAATTACTGTTGCTTTGATATCAGTGTTTCTTATCAGTTTTGTCTCTTAATACTTCCTTTTATACTTTAGCAAAATCGAACCCCTTATATTCCTTTGCTCTAGTGCCTTTGTTTTTACTGTTTTTGTTTTTTTTTTCCCATCTCAAATACTCTTCCACTATGACTCTAGGTTTATATGTTACCCACCTTTGAAGATTTAGCTAACAGGAAGGAATAGCTGGTTCTGCTTAGGGAATCAAAGAAGCCTTTCTTAGGAAGATATCATTTGTCTAGATCTTGAAAAATCAAAGATGTAAATTTATTCCCAAGTTGATTTCTAGATATAATGCAGTCCCAATCTTGATTGTTGTATGTGTATACCTTGAAGATGAGTCTGTAATTCACATGAAAATGCATAGAACCAAATGGCTAACGATATACTATAGAAGAAGAACAAAGTTGGAGAATGCTATCATATGTCTTGATTTATAATACTATATTATATTAATCAGTGGACCCGTGGAAAAACAAAGAGCCCCAAAACAGACCTATACGTCTGTGAACACTAGATTTGTGAGCATGGCTTTGCAGAATAAGGAAGGAACTGACTTTTCAAGAAAATCTACTGGGACTATTGGTATACATTTTGAACTCTTAACAGAATAACCAAATTTAAGTGGATTTAATTCTATATGGAAACCTACAAAGATTTTAAAAGATTGTAAATAGAAGATAAATCCACATATTTACAGCCAACTGATTTTTGGCAAAGGTGCTATAGCATACACTGGGGAAAGGACAACCTCTCCAATAAATAATGCTGGGGAAACCGGATATACATATGCCGAAGAATTGATCCAGACCTGTATCTGTCACCATGATAAAAAAAAACTCAAATTGGATTAAAAACTTAAATGTAGGGCCTGAAATTATAAAACTACTAGAAGAAAGCATAGGAGAAATGCATCAGGACTTTAGTCTAGGCAAAGGGTTTATGGCTAAGACTTCAAAAGCACAAGCTGCAAAACAAAAATAGAAGGGGCTATATTAAATTAAAAATCTTGCACACAGCAAAGGAAACAAGAAGCAGAGTGAAGAGACAACCTGTAGAGTGCGAGAAAATATTAGCAAATATTTTACCTATATATTTTGGAAACATTTTACCTGTAGAATGAGAGAAAATATTTGCAAATATGGCAGACTGTCAGAAGACAGGCAGGCAATACAATAGAGAAATGGGTGGAAGAAAAAGTACCCCACAAAAGACGAAATCCCAGTGGTGATAATAATCAGGGAAATTCAAATCACCATAAACACCATATTCACCGAAGTTTTTAAAAGTCTGACACTAAATGCCAGGGATTGGTGCAGATGTGGAACAACGGTAACTCTTAACCGCTTGGAAGAATAGTTTGGTATAAGAACTGAATGACCCAGCAGTTTCTCTCTCAGATACATACTCTGGAGAATCCTGTATCCGTGTTTAGGAATGTTCATAGCAGCATTATTTGTATATCCCAAACTAGAAACAGCACAGATGTTCATCAACAATTGAATGGACAGATAAACTGTGGTAGATTCATAACATTGAATACCTATAGCAATGGATACCTATAACATGAAGCTACTAGCAACAGTGTGGATGAATCTTAAAAACATAATGAATGGGCCAGGCTCCGTGGCCTGTAATCCCAGCTCTTTGGGAGACTGAAGAGAGTGGATTGCCTGAGCCCACAAGTTCGAGACCAGCCCGGGCAACTTGGAGAGGTCTTGTCTCTACAATCAATCAAAAATTAGTCAGGCATGGTAGTGCATGCCTGTAGTTCTGGCTATTTGGAAGGCTGAGGCAGAAGGATTGTTGGAGCCCAGCAGGTCAACGCTGGGGTGGCCATGAGGGTGCCACTGCACTCCAGCCTGGGACAGAGTGAGACTCCAACTCAAAAAAAAGTATTATGTGCAGCATGATTCTTTTTAAAATAAACTTTAAAACAAACTATATAAGCTAAGATATTCAAATTGTTAAAAATAATATGAGATAAAAGCAATATTTCTAAATGTACTTTATATAATGTAATCTTAAATAAGAATGTGGAACTAAATCAATGAATTGAATATTATAAGGAGGTATTTGTGTTCTCTCTATATTCCCCCAAACTAATACATTTAGTTGAACCAAAATATTTAGTGTGTTTGGGTTTTCTTATCAGGGAAACAATGTGAGGACATTTTATATTTGTTATATGTGGTATTTAGGAGATAGAATTGGATAGACCTGGTTACTGGCTAGGTTTGACTGAAGGTGAAGAAATGCAGTGATGATCCAAGTTTCTACTTAACTAACTGGATGAATACTGTTGCTTGTTAGGATAGGGGATAGATTAAGAGCAATTTTGAACTTACTGAGTTTATAGAATCCAGTTGGAGTTTTATAAGGCAGGAGGGGCCCAGATATAGGCGGATGAGAGATTTGAATTTTATTTGAGATCAGAATCATCAAATAATTTGGCTTATAAAAGAGAGCATAGGATGAAACCCCATAATTTAAGTAATTTGGTAAGATTCTACGAAGGAGGTATTATTAGAGGTATGAGAACTAGAAATAGCCAGTGGGAAGACTGGGTAGTTTGCATGTCACAAAACAATTTCTATTTTTTAGAATTTATTTATAGAGACAGGATCTTGCTCTGTCACCCAGGCTGGAGTGCAGTGGCATGATTGTAGCTCACTGCAGCCTCAAACACAGAGACTCAAGCTATCTTCTCACCTCAGTCTCCTGAGTAGCTGGGACTACAGACGCATGCTACCATTCCAGGCTAACTTTTAAAAATCTTTTGTAGAAACAAGATCTCACTATGTTGTCCAGACTGGTCTGGAACTCCTGACCTCAAGTCATTCTCCTGCCTGGACCTCCCAAAGCACTGAGATTACAGGCATGAGCCACTGCATCCAACCTATTTTTTAAAAAATTATTAAATGTCTCTTGCTATTGCAATAAGTAACTTTTTTCCATGTTGAACTGAAAAAAACTTAAGTTGTACTTGTCAATTTTGATTAATTTTTAACAATTCTAAATGCTTGAGAAAAATCTCAAGATGTTTTACGATAAGAGAACTTGGAGATAAGATCAAGAAGCAATTTTTGGCAGATATAAGATTAGCATAGAAATCGGTAATCTAGCCGGGCTCGGTGGCTCAGTCTGTAATCCTGCGCTTTGGGAGGCTGAGGTGAATGGATTGCCTGAGCCCGTGGGTTCGGGACCCGCCCGGGCAACTTGGCCAGACCTCATCTCTACACTAAATCAAAAACTTAGCTGGGCGTGGTAGCGCGGGCCTATAGTTGCAGCTCCTTGGAAGGCTGAGGCAGAAGGATCGCTGGAGCCCAGCAGGTCGAGGCTGTGGTGGCCAGGAGCAGTCACTGCACTCCAGTCTGGGTGACAGAGTAAGACTCCAACTCAAAAAAAAAAAAAAATTGATAATCTAAAATTGAGAATATAAACTACTCAAATTTTATATATTCATTTACTTATTTATTTACTGAATCAGGGTCTCACTTTGTTGCCCAGGCCAGAGTGCAGTGGCACGATCACAGTTCATTGTAACCTTGCCCTCCTGGGCCCAAGCGATCCTTCTGCCACCTGCTGGAACTGCAGGCGTGCACCACCATGCCTGGCTAATTTTTTGATTTTTTTTCTAGAGACAAGGTCTCACTATGTTGCCCAGGCTGGTCTTGAACTCCTGGGCTCAGGCAGTCCTCCAGCCTTGGCTTTTCAAAGTGCTGGAGTTACACACATGAGCCACTGTGTCTGGCATTTCTCAAATATTTTTAAATGTAGCAATTCTTTAAATTTTTTTTCTTTTGACTAGCTTTTGCTTATCTTTAGGTACCATTATATATTTACCATTGTTTAAAATCTTTTGATAGCACTTCTTATGGAAATTTTAAAATAAACACAAATAAAAATTTGTATAAGAAACTCTTCACTTCAAAGAACTGGGATTATAGGCATGAGCCACCATGCCTGGCGAAACTCTTCACTTGAAAAGTTATCAACAGTTGGCTTGTTCTGTTCCTTCTCTCACGTCACTTGATTATTTTAAAGTAAATCCCAAATTGTATCTATTAATAGTTTAGAATACTGTATTTATTAAAATTTCTGTGGAATGTGAAATGGTTAATCATAAATACTTTTTGCAGTTTTACTTAACTATTTAGTATTTAAAAATACCTAGTGAAGTGGTCATATGAGCAGTTATGAAATATGCCTTTATAAAACCCTTGTTTTACTTTTAATTGCAGGGAAAATCATAAAGTCTGTTCCTGGAAAACTAATGAAAGAGGTGAATAACTGATTTATGTGTATTCTATAACATTATAGTTATAAACATATTTAAATACTGATAAATTTTTATGGATTATATGATTTTAAAATTTGTCTTAATTTTTTATTTTCTTAAAATCTCTGTATCACCACAGAAAGGTCAGCATTTGGAACCTTTTATCATGAATTTCATTAATTCTTGTGAATCTCCAAAGCCTAAACCAAGTAGACCAGAACTGACCATTCTCAGCCCTACTTCAGAAAACAACAAGAAGGTACTGCACATTGTATTAAAGAGCCATTAAGTTTTAAGTTGCCCTACTTGAGATGATGTTTCCACTATAGGGAGAATGAGTCTTTGCTAGTGATATGGAATATAGGTTTTCTTTATGTGAAACTCAGTTGTGCAGTATATAGAGGATATTGCGTGTAATTACTTGGTTCTTTGTGACAAATGTTCTTTAGATATTATATTTGCAAACTACTATTTCTGTATTTGGGAGATTTTTTTTTTTTTTTGGAGTTGGAGTCTCACTCTGTCACCCAGACTGGAGTGCAAGTAGCCGCTCCCGGCCACCGCAGCCTCGACCTGCTGGGCTCCGGCAATCCTTCCGCCTCAGCCTTCCGAGTAGCCGGAACTACAGGCGCGCGCTACCACGCCCAGCTAATTTTTTTTTTTTTTTAATTGTAGAGACGAGGTCTCGCCAAGTTGCCCAGGCGGGTCTCAAACCCGCGGGCTCAGGCAATCCACTCACCTCAGCCTCCCCAAGCGAGGGATAACAGGCTGATCCAGCTAGCCCGGCTGGGAGATTTTTTAAAGTGGTTTTCTTAGGTTATAATTCATCAACTTCCAGTAAAAAGTTAATTGCTGTAATGTATTTATGTTATTCGGTAGTATTACCTAATTTTAATCGCTTATGAAATATTTCATCTATTCATTAAACAAACATCTTATTGTGTGCTTACTATTGAGTGCTAGGCACTGGGAATATAAAGATACACTGCTTGTCTTCCAGAAGCTGTTTAGTGCCAAAGTAGTGTCCAGCATGGTGAGCTGTGAGAGCTCAGAGGACAACCCCATCTCATCTCTGTTTTTGTTATTACTGTGAATAGTACATTTAATATATTTTTTATTTTATAGCTTCACTGTTGGTAAGCAGAAATACAGTTACATTTTATTCATTAATCTTGTTAAGCTTGCATTAGTTTTGGTAATATATCTGGTAATTCTTTCAGATTTACACAGTTCCCGGCAAATGATGGAAGTTTTGTTTCATTCCTAGCTAGGTCCTTCTGTACAAAGGAAATTGTCTTACTGTTTCACCATTAAGTAGTATAAGGAAGTTTTTTTTTGCACAGATATCCTTGAAAAGGTTTGGTAAGTTTTCATTCATATTTATGAGTGGAAATAGTCAACATTTTTTTCTTTCTCATTCTATCTTTGTTAGGTCTTGGTATCAAAGTTATATTAGCCTTTTCTATTTTCTGATAGGCTTTTTGTAATCAGAGTTATTAGTTCTTTAAATATTTGATAGAACATATTAGTAAAGTCATCTAAGCCTTGAATTTTATTTGCAGAAAGGTTTTTTCCCACAACCAGTTTTATTTTTTTAACAATTAAAAATTCTTCAGGTTTATTACTTTATGAATCAGTTTTAGTAGGTTCTAGTTTTTGACAAATCTTTTACTTTATCTAAATTTGAATATTTGTTGGTGTGAAGTTGTCAAAAATATCTTCTTCATTATCTCTGGCATCTGTATTTATCTCTCCTTTTATTCTCAACATGGTTTGTGTCTTTTTTTTCCTTTCTTTGAATTGGAGTCTCACTCTGTCACCCTGGCTGGAGTGCAGTGGCACACTCAGGGCCACCGCAACCCTGACCTGCTGGGCTCGGGTGATTCTTCTGCTCCAGGAGCTAGAAGCACAGGCTTGTGCCACCACAACCAGCTAATTTTTTGGTTTATTGTAGAGACAAGGTCTTCCATGTTGCTCAGGCTGGTCTCAAATCCCTGAGCTCAGGCAGTCCTCTTGCCTCTGCCTCCCAAAGTGCGGGGATTATGGGTGTCAGCCACCATGCTTGGCCTTCGTTTTTTTTTTTTTTAATTTGAGCAGTCTTGCCAAGATTTTGTCTATTTTATCTTTTGGCTTTGTTGAACTTTCCAGTGAGACTTTAAAAAATTTCTTTAATTTATGTTATTTTTTAAAATTCTGTGTATTTTTCTGGACTTTTCTTTCTTTCTTTCTTTTGAGTTGAAGTCTCACTCTGTCACCCAGGCTGGAGTGCAGTGGCATGCTCACAGCTACTGCAGCCCCTACCTGCAGGGCTCACGTGATCCTTCCACCCCAACCTTCCAAGTAGCTGGAATTACAGGCACATGCCACCACACCTGGCTAATTTTTGCTTTATTGTAGAGATGAGGTCTTGCCAAGTGGCCCAGACTGGTCTCAAACCCGTGGGCTAAAGCAATCCTCTCTCCTCGGCCTCCCAAAGTTCTGGGATGACAGGCGTGAGCCACTGCGCCTGGCCAGGCTTTTATTTCTGTTATAGTTTTAATTTGAAGTAGAGCTAGTGCTTAACTAAATAAGTTTTAGCCTTTTCTAACACAAGCATTTAAAAATATTTTTTTTCTTTAAGTCTGTTTTTAACCGTGGCTTACAAATTTCAATATATGGTATTTTTAGTTTTCAGTTAAGAATTTTTCATTATGATTTCTTCTTTTGACCTATGGGTTATTTATAAATGTCTTAAAATTTTGAAACATTTTTCAATTTTCAGATTTTTTTTCTTTTTTTTTGAATTGTGGCCTTACTCTATCTCCCAGGCTGAAGTGCAGTGGCACCATCTTGGATCCCTGCAGCCTTGACCTCCTGGACTCAGGTGATCTTTCCACCTCAGCTTCCCAAGTAGCTGGGACTACAGGTGAATGCCACCACACCTGGCTAATGACCTCCTGGACTCAGGTGATCCTTCCACCAAAGCTTCCTGAGTAGCTGGATCTATAGGTCCATGCCACCATGTCTGGCTAATTTTTATAGGTTGGAGTGCAGTGACATGCTCACGGCCACCGCAGCCTTGACCTTCTGGCCTCAGGTGATCCTTCCGCCTTAGCATTCCTAGTAGCTGTAACCACAGGTATGCGCCACCACGCAATTTTTTTATTTTTTGTAGAGACAGTTCTCACCATGTTGTCGAGGCTGGTCTCGAACCTGTGGGCTCTGGCAGTTCTTTGCTTCTGCCTCCCAAAGTGTTGGGATTACAGGTGTGAGCCACTGTGCTTGGCAAATACTGTTTTATAGAGACGAGGTCTCATTTTGTTCCCCAGGCTGGTTTCAAACTCCTGGGCTCCAGCATTCCTCCAGTCTTGGCCACCCAAAGTGCTGGGATTACAGGTGTGAGCCACTTAAGTGCCAGCCCAAGATTATTATTATTTTTTTAAAAGTTTTTAAGCAGTTTATTTAGAAAGTAAATGAGAGAGAGGAGAGAGAGAAGAGATTCACCTCCCCAAGGTAAGGGAGGGGGCCAAAGCTAAGAAAACATAGCGGCTATAGTTGTAACAGCCACATGGAGACAGTAGAGTTTAACAAAGCAATGGCCTGATTATTTCTTTATTGTTGTTATTGAATCCTTTTAATAACATTGTGGTCAAAGAACACAAATCATATGATATAAGTTTTCCATTTGCAGTAATGAAAATGCTTTTCCTGCGTCCAATACCTCATTGCTTTTCCAACTTACAATTACAGCTTGTTTGTCATTTTTAGGACTCCTTGCCAGTTTTTCAGCCTCCACTCACCTCCAGCTTCCAAAGCTAATGCCATGTATTTTAGGTGTATGTTATGGCAACCCCTCCTCATAGATACAAATTTCTGTATCAGTTACACAATATTGTATCACAAACCATTCTAAAGCTAGGTAGCTTAAAACAACTATTTTATTTGCTTATGATTCTATGGCTCAGCAATTTGGATTTGGCTTCTGCTGGTCTCACCTGAGCTGCAGTCTTGGCTCTTTGTGGGCTGAATGGCCAGATGTGACCTTTCACATTTCTGAAGGTTGATGTGGGCTGGGCCAAGTCTTCAGCCAGCAGCCCTGGGCTCTCATGCAGCACCATTCTGTGGGGTGGGGGGAGCAAGCCCCGGTACACTACTGTCTAGGACTCTGTTCGACGTTTTGCCTGACATTTGTCTCAAAGCCAGTCCCGTAGCCAAGTCCCTAGTTGATGTGGGAGGGGAGGGAACTACCCGAAGCGTGGCTGGAGGGGCGTGGCTACGGGGGGAGCGTTCCCAGCCTTGTTTCTTTAGATGTTGCCTTATTCCTTTTCCCTGTCTTATCTGTGGATTACAGCTTCAATTCTCATTCTGCTTTTCATCTCTCTTCATCTTTCCTCCATATTGTCTATTGTCTTTGTTTGTTTCTGCCCTGTTCTTGTCTATCTCTATTTTTCCTGAACTTTCTTCCAACTCTGCTTCTTCAGTGATGTCTGATCTTCTGCTTAAACCTATACAAATGTTAAAAAAAATTTTAGTTTTTTTTAATTTGATTTTTAGAGCCTCCTCCCCCAAGGTCTACTGTCTTTTTAAATAATCGTTTAGTATTGGCTGCAAAACAAGAGCCAGATCTGTTGCATAAAAAAACCCTGCTTGGTACTTGAGGTTCTTGAGTAGTTAAATGCACTCACAGGTGCAGGCGTGTGGGTGGGAGGTAGCAGAAGTTAACCCATCTAGTGCTCTTGAAGAATACAGTGGCTTAAAAAACTTGGCTTATGCTAATTTTGTTTGTGGTTTGTCATTTTGCTTTATTGAGTGGATCCTTTACATTTATCTCTTTGAACACAAAAATCTTATTAAATGTCATTACAAAGTTAAAAAAAAATGTTTAAGAGGAAAGACTGAGATATGGGCCTCCACTTTTTCCTCCCCTCTGCTCACGCATTACATTAAGTGGCTTTCAGAGTAAGTCTCAGCCCTCAGTAAAAGCTCTGTTGCCCAAGAGACAGACACAAGTGCAGTTCATCAGTCTTAGTAATAATTGTCCTTTCAGGATTGTTATGAAATTCAAAACTACTTGAAAACATATGAGTGTCTTCGGACATTCTCTTTTGGGGGGCCTTCACTGTATATGCATACTTTTATAAATGATGGACTATAAAAGAAATACTTTGGGGTAGGATTTCAGAAGATTTCCCAGGGAGAACGTAAGAAAAGAAGAATTATATTGAAATGTGAATTGTAATACATAGAGGATATATCTATGAAATAGTTTATTAAATTTACTAGAAATTTGCTTTGCTGGTGACTTGTAAATGGGCTCAATATTTTTGGGAAAGAAATTTGATACTATGTAACAGAATTCAGCAGGTGTTTATTCTCTTTGACCTTGTGATCTGAATGCTAGGAATTTATTGGAAGAAAATAATAGAAGAGCCTGTAACGTGTGAGGATGTTTATTGAAGTATTGTTTATAGAAATGAAAAATTGGAAACAACATGAAACTCTAACATCATAAGAATGATTAATTTGCAGCTGTAAAATTATACTTATGAAAACTATAAAGCAGCATGAAGATAAATATTTGACATGGTATTGAGTGAAAAAAGTAGGACTTGATATTCTTAAAACTTCATTGATTACAACTGTGCATATAGAAAGTAGAAGACAATCTACAAAAATATAATTGTTGCACTATTAGGTAGTCTCTTTACCAGACTTACTATAGTATTACTATGTTTTAATGAAAAATTACACTAAACATATATAAGGGTAGGGAGAATGTATCAGGAGGGAGAGCCCTTTTCATGTTTTTTGGGTTGAGGGAATTGTTTTAAACTTATCTTCTACATTAAGCACATCAGACACTGGAGCCAATAAAAGATATGGTTTCTGTTCTTTTGTTCTGTTTTGAGTTGGAGTCTCATTGTGACCCAGGCTGGAGTACAGTGGCATGCTCATGGCCACTGCAGCCTCGACCTTCTGGGCTCAGGAGAGCCTTCTACCTCAGCCTTCCGAGTAGCTGGAACCACAGGTGTATGTCACCACACCCGGCTAATTTTTTGATTTATTGTAGAGATGAGGGCTCGCCAAGTTGCCCAGGCTAGTCTGAAACTCATGGGCTCATTCAGTTCTCTCGCCTCTGCCTCAAACCACCATGCCTGACTGGGTTTCTGTCTTCACATTTTTCTATGAAGCTTTTTAAAAGCGTATCTTCATATAAAACTGAATGTACTTTCCTCTACAGTCCTCTTCTTTCATAGTGCCTATGTTACATCATTTCATTTGTTTTGACCTATTTCTCTCTCTCTGTCTCAGTGGAGACGAAGTCTCGCTCTGTTGCCCAAGCTGGACAACACTCACAGCTACTGCAGCTCGACTTGCTGGGCTCAGGCCATCCTTCTGCCTCAGCTTTCTGAGTATAGGTGCTGGGACTGAGACTATAGGTGCATACCACCACAACTGACTAATTTTTGTGTGTGTGTGGAGATGAGGTCTTGCCATGTTACCTAGGCTGGTCGTAAACTCCTGGCTTCAGGCAATACTCTAACCTTAGCTTCCCAAAGTATTGGGATTACAGGTGTGAGCCACTGTACCCGGCCAGTTTTTTTTTTTTTTTTTTTGAGTTGGAGTCTCACTCTGTCGCCCATAGGCACGCTCCCAGCCACCACAGCCTCGACTTGCTGGGCTCCGGCGATCCTTCCGCCTCAGCCTTCCAGGGAGCTGGAACTATCACGCCCAGCTAATTTTTTTTTTTGATTTATTATAGAGATGAGGTCTCGCCAAGTTGCCCAGGCGGGTCTCAAACCCGTGGGCTTAGGAAATCCACTCACCTCGGCCTCCCAAAGTGTGAGATTACAGGCTGAGCCACCGAGCCCGGCCTCCAGCCAGTTTTTAAAAAAAATTTTGTAGGGATGAGGTCTTGTTTGTTGTCCAGGCTGATTAATTCTTCATTTCTGTTTTTTGTTAGTTTTTTCTTTTTTCACATTGATTAGACCTTTCTGGGCTTTGAATATTATCCAAATAAACTTTGCTTAAAGCCAAATTTTCACCTCTACCCATTGATTAAATAGTGACTTATAATCTGTAAATCATGTTAATTTTAAAATTAGCTATCAGTATAGTTGTACATCTTTATATGATACTTTGATATGTAAAAACAGATGGATTTTTTTAAGGATAACGAATTGTCTATTGTTTAAAAAATGGTCTAAAATGAATGCAGGATTTTTGTAATATTTGGGGGAGACTTTTTTTTTACCCATTTTGGGGGCATAAATATGGAACTTTGGAAGCATATCTTAGCCTTTCTGATATTCTGTTTTGACTGGAAAAGGCTTAAATGCCTTTGCTTTGTGTCACATTAGCCTTATTGATTATCATCCGCAAGTGTAATAAACTGTATACCTCTTTATTGTCTCACCTTTTGTTTTAGCTTTTCAATGATCTGTTTAAGAACAATGCAAACCGTGCTGAGAATACAGAGAGGAGGCAAAATCAGAATTACTTTATGGAGGTGATGACTGTAGAAGGAGTCTATGATTACCTGATGTATGTCGGTAAGATCTAGGTGGTTGATGTTAAAACTGATTTTCATTCGTCTGTCTTATTTCTTCTGTAATGCAGATAATGGTCTTGAATATTGCCTCGTTATGACTATTTTCAATTGAAGATACTTCTCTTATAAGAATTCAACGCAGTGGGTCTTTTTTGGTCTTTTTTGAGTCAGAGTCCCACTGTGTGGCACAATCCCAGCTACTGCAGTCTCGACCTGCTGGTTTCAGGTGATCCCTCTACCTCAGCCTTCCAAGTAGCTGGAACTATAGGCATGTACCACCATGTCCAGCTACTTTTAAAAAATGTATTGTAAAGACTAGGTCTCTGTAGTTCCGGCTACTCGGAAGGCTGAGGCGGAAGGATCGCCGGAGCCCAGCAGGTCG
>NW_007260132.1:655566-675578 GCF_000164805.1 Carlito syrichta | reverse complement strand
GGAGCGGCCACTGCACTCCAGTCTGGGCGACAGAGTGAGACTCCAACTCAAAAAAAAAACAGGTCTCACCAAGTTCCCCATGCTGGTTTCAAACCCTGGGCTCAGGCAGTCCTGTCATCGCTGCCTCCCAAAATGCTGAGATTGCAGGGGTACCCACCTTGTCTGGCCTTTTTTAAAAAAAACTTTGTTGCCCAGGCTGGAGTGCGGTGGCATGATCACTGCTATCTCAGCCTCGACCTGCTGGGCTCAGGCCAACCTTCTGCCTCAGCCTCCCGACCAGCTTATTTTTTTGATTTATTGTAGAGACGATGTCTCACCAGGTTGCTCAGGCTGGTCTCCAGCTCCTGGGCTCAGGCAGTCCTGTCATCTCAGCCTCCCAAAGTACTGGGATTACAGGCATGAGACACCGTACCTGGCCCAGTTGGTCTTGATCATATTACAGAATTGCTAGTTTTTTACAAATAAAATATCGATCATTGTTATTTGTGTTTTCTATATTGGAAAAATGTTCAGAATATCAGTTTATCGGGAACAATCAGGTATTCCATTTGATCCTTCTCAGGACGGGTGGTTTTCCAGGTTCCTGACTGGCTTCATCATCTCCTAATGGGAACTCGAATCCTCTTTAAAAACACCCTGGAAATGTATACTGACTACTATCTTCAGTGTAAGCTAGAACAGCTATTTCAGGAGCATCGTTTGGTCTCACTCATAACACTTCTCAGAGGTTTGTATTTTCTCATGTGTTTGTTTTTATGTTTTGTGTACTCTATGATTTTAATTGAATCTGAAAAGCATAAGAAAGCTTATTGGCTTACTAGTATTTCTACTATGAGGAAATAGTTTGTATATAAGTAGGTGAAATTCAAAAAAATACTTCATTTTACTCTTTTTTAGATGCTATATTCTGTGAAAACACTGAACCTCGCTCTCTCCAAGATAAGCAAAAAGGAGCAAAAAAGACTTTTGAAGAAATGATGAATTACATTCCAGGTATATTTAAGAAATAACTCAATTTCATATAGATAAGCACTCTTTTGAGGTCATAGTGTGTGGTAATTATTGAAGCTAATTTTCATTGTGAATTGTCACCTTAGAATACTATAAAGATCAGTTGAAGTTAACTCACTAGTTAAATAAAATTTGTTTATTTCCGATGTTAGCACTAAGACTAAAATGTTAGAACTGTAAAACCAGACTGTTTCTACTCACTCAATACACGTATTCTTTGAACAATAACTTAAAATTAGACTGATCAAAGTGACAGTTGGAATCTTGTTCCTGCTATACCATGAGAATAACTGTACTCGTGTGTAAGATTAAAAGATTCATTCATTCATTCTGAATTTATGGGCCCAGTATGCTTCCTCTGCATGATTATGCTACTGTTCATTCCAAATTTATTGAGTACCTTCCATGTTCCAGGCACTATGCAAAGTGCTGGGATATAAAAAATGTACTTGAGTACATTCTAGCAGGAAGACAGACATATAGACAAAACATACATGGGATGATAATAGAGGGATGTTCAAGTTATGGAGGTGTATCACAAAGGAGGAGGATGGTCTCCTCTCCTGTAGAGTTGGTAGGTTTGGGCCACTAAGTAAATGAGTGATAATTTATTTACCTCTTACTGTGATGAGAAATACAAGGAAAAATATGTCAAGGGGTCAAAGCAGTGGATACTTAGTTTAGGACATATTGAATGTGAAGTGCCTATTAATTATCCAGGAGAAATTATCTAATGAGCAATTGGGTATCTAGGTTTGAAAGTTGGAGATGAGTAAGGTATTATGTGAATGGGTACTAATGCCCAGGGAGAAAATATAGAGTAAGAAGAGAGGAGGGTGACTTCTAGTTTCTGGTCTGGCACATAAGAAGCTGGAAGTTGCTACTCCTTTCTAAAAACAAGTAAAAAGTTGAACAAACTAAAACACAACTCTTCGATCTGCCACAGAGGTGAGGTCACAGGGCAAACCACTACCCCTGAAGTTGGAGAGACCAATAGGCAAATATGGAAAATCACTGCTAGCTCCAGAGGAAACCTGAGAACTCAAACCTCTGGGGAAGCCAGTGCCAAGGTGGGGAAACATTAATTATAACTGACAAATTCTGGAGGCTCAGTGTGGACAAGTTTGAGAGATTAAAAAAAGGTCCAGGGAAACCGAGTCGTGGGGGGACCCCTCCACCCTTTTGTGAGTTTTACCTTCCGGGCCTTGACCAAGTTTCCACATTGGATATTGAAGAAAAATCTTCTTGTGCTTCTGGCAGAGTCAAGGGAAATGTATCAGTCAGAGCATTCTGTTCTTCTTAACAAGGCCTGTCCTCAGAAGAAACTATTTAATCAGAGCCTAACTGACACGAGGGAAGAGAAATATCCAACTCCAGCCAACTCTACATGGTAAAAGAGAAATAATCAGTTCTAGTCTGCTGTAGCCATCCTGTCCTGCTCAAGGGGGCTGTGGGGAAGCCTGAGAAGCATGTGTGAAGTTCACAGCTTAGAGGTAAAGACTCGGTAAAAGGTTGAGACCTCCTCATAGGACTGTAGACCCTTTCCCTTCCCTTTCAACTTACCACATTACTGAAGGCCTAGTTACAGCAGTTCCTCTTATTCCGTGCACTATGTCCAGCTATCAAGAAAAAATTACAAGATATGCTCCAGGCAAAAAAACAGTTTGAAGAGAAAGAGCAAGCATCAGAACCAGACTCTGATATGGCAGATATGTTAGAATTATATACCATGACCAAGTAGGATTTATCCCAGGTATTTGAGTCTAATTCAACATTCATTCAAAAATCAATTACTGTAGTCTATCACATTATTAGGCTAAAGAAGAAAAATCATATGATCATAACAATAGATGCAGAAAAAGCATTAGATAGATAAAATCCAACAGCCACTTGGATTTTAATAAAATCTCAGCAAACTCAGAACAGAGGGGAACTTCCTCAACTTGATAAAGAACATCTATGAAAATACGTAACGATGAGAAACTTAAAGCTTTTCCACTAAGAAAAGCAAGACAAAGATGTTCCTTCTCGTTATTGCTTTTCTTTTTTTTTTTTTTTTGATGTTTTTTAACATTGTATTAGAGTTCCTAGTGAATGCAGTAAGACAAGAAAAGGAGATAAAAAGTATACTGATTAGGAAGGAAGAAGTAAAACTGTCTTGATTCATAGATGACATGACTGTCTATGTAGTCTATGTAGACTATTTAAATAATTGACAAAAATGCTCCTGGAACTAATGGCAGGGTTGTAAAATATAAGATTAATGCACAAAAGTCAGTCACTTTTCCTATAATTTCAAACAAATACTTTGAAATTAAAAATAAAACTGTTTGCATTAGCATCCCCAAAAGTGAATTACTTGAGTGATAGTCTAACAAAATATGTACAAGATTTATATGAGAAAAACTAAAACTTTGATGGAAGAAATAAAAAAGTATTAAGTAAATAGAGAAGTATTTTATATTTGTGGATGTAATGACTATTTTCAAGATGTCAGTTCTTCTCAACTTGACATGTAAATTCATTGCAATCCAATCCAGTGGGTATTGACAAAATTTTCAAAATTTATTTATTTCAGTTGGGATCCCATTCTGTTGCCCAGACCAGAGTTCAGTGGCACGATCTCAGCTCACCATAGCCTCAACCTCCTGGGCTCAGGCGATCCTCTTGCCTCAGCCTCCTCAGTAGCTGGAACGGCAGATGCACACCACCACCCCAGCTAATTTTTCCATTTCTTGTAGAGACAAGGCCTCACTGTATTGCCCAGGCTGATTTTGAACTCCTGTGCTCAAGCAGGCCTCCTGCTTCAGCCTCCCAAAGTGCTGAGATTATATAGGCATGAGCTACCATGCTCAGCCAGTTTTAAAATTTATATGGAAGGGCAAAAAGACTTAGAATAGCCAACTCAATATTGAATGAGATCAGGGTTAGAGGGTTGCCACTACTTTGCTTCAAGACATACAATAAAGATATAGTAATCAACATCGAGTGGTATTGGCAAAAGAATACACAAATAGGCCAGGTGCAGTGGCTTATGCCTATAGTTTCAGCACTTTGAGAGACTGAGGTAAGAAAAGTGCCTGAGCTCAGGAGTTCGAAACTAGCCTGGGCAACATGATGAGGCCTCATCTCCACACACACACACACACAGTTAGTTGGGTGTGGTAGCGAGCAGCTGTAGTCCCAGCTACTTGGAAGGCTGAAGTGGAAGGATCGCCTGAGCCCAGCAGGTCAAGGCTGCTGTAGCTGTGATCGTGCCACTGCACTCCAGCCTGGGTGACAGAATGAGACTCTGACTGAAAAAAAAAGAATATGGATGGGAATGTATAGCGAGCCCACATAGAGACCCACATAAATAATGTTAACTGATCTTTGACAAAGTTGCAGAGGCAGTACAATTAGGAAAGGGAGTCTTTTCAGCAAATGGTACTGGAACAACCAAACAGCCACATGCAAACAAGTGATATGAGCACAGACCTTGCACCCGTCACATTTGATTATTGATCTACCTACAAAAATTGATTATTGACCTAATTATAAAAAAGAAAACTATAAAGCTCAAGGAGGATATCATGGAAAAACACGTAAATGACCTTCGGTGTGGCAATGGCTTTTTAGTTGCAAGAGCAAAAGCATGAGCTATAAAATAAATTGATAAGCTTTACTTCATTGACATTAAAAAGTTTGCTTTGTGAATGATATTGTCAAGAAGATGAGAAGAGATGCTACAGACTGGGAGAAAATATTTGTGGAAAGCATAACAGATCAAGGACTGTTACCTAAAATATACAAAGAAATCTTAAATTTCAACAATAAGAACACAACGTGATTTAAAAATTGACTCAGTATCTTACAGATACCTCACCAAAAAAGATGTACAGATTGCAGATAAGCATATGAAAAGATGCTGTACTTCATATGCCGTCAGGGAAACGCAAATGAAAACAATGAGATACTACACACCTGTCAGAATGGTCAGAATCTAGAGCACTGACACACTATTTGCTGGCAAGGATGTGGGCAACACGGAAGTTCGTTCATTGCTGATGGGGATGCAAGACTGTGCAGCTACTTTGGAAGACAGTGTGGCAGTTTCTTGTAAAGCTAAACATATTCTTACCATAAGGGTCAGCAATCTGCTTCTAGGAATTTACGAGCTGGAAATATATCTACCCAAAAACCTACGAAGAGTGTTTACCGCAACTTCATTCGGAGTTGCCAAAATTCGGAAGCAGCCAAGGTGTCCCTTGTTAGATGAATGGATACCTAAACTGTGGCGCTTCTGGACAGTGGAATGTTGTGCTTTAAAGAAATGAACTGTCAAGTCACGAAAAGACGTGGAGGAGCCTGAAATGCATACTGCCGAGTGAACAAAGCCAAGCTGAAAGGGCTGCATGCTGTGTGATCCCAAATACGGACATTCTGGAGAAGACAAAACCAGGAAGTCAGTGTGAGGAGCGGTGGTCTCCAGAGGGCTGCATAGGTGGAGCACAGAGAACTTTTAGGGCGGTGAAGCTCCTCCGGATGACACTGTAATGGTGGACAACGTGCTATTACATATTTGTCCAAACCCATGGAATGTACAGAACCAAGAGTGAACCCCTGTGTAAATTACGGACTCTGAGTGACCATGATGTGCCTTTGTGGGTTTATGAACGAGAGCAAATGCGCACTCTGGTGGGGGATGTGGATAGTAGGGGGCTGTGCATGTGTTGACAGGTTGTGTGGGAGACCTCTACACCTTCTGCTCAGTTTTGTTGGAAATGTGAACCACTCTAAAACAGTCTATTTCAAAAAGAAAGGAGGGTTTAGAACAGAACCTCAGAGAACTCGCGCCACTGAAGAATTAGTCTTGGAATCGTTCTGCTGCTCTTGATGAAAATATTAAGTTAAATACCTGGTCTGAATGTGGAAGTGAATATCAACTACTTTTTAGTAAACCTTCTTGGCAAATGATGAAATCATGTTTTACCTGTTTTGTAATATAGAGACTCTCAGAGCTCATCTTTTTAGCGTTTTCATTTTCAGGAACAACATGGAAAGCTAGTGACTGTAGTAATTGGTTATTTTGCTGAGGCATAAATTCGAACCACATGTACTTGAAAGATTCCCTTTTGAGAGGGAGTAACTTAGCTCCTGAGCAAGCCCAGCATGCCTTCCTGTCATCCTCTACTCATCTTTTACTGACACCTGAAGGCTCTGAAAGGACTGCTTGTGTTTGTCCATCAGCTTCATGCATATTAATTGGGAAGCTCCATGTAGTGTTGGTGAATTTGAGGATTCACAAAGAACCAGATTGAGCCACAAATCTTGACAATATCAAGGGTTATTACTGTGCCTCTTTTTAAAAAAATTTTTTTTATTTTAAAGATATGGAGTACAATTCAGGTATACAGATGTTCATTATGCAAGTACCCTTGTTGATGAGGTGTGCCCCTCCTGCTCCTGGCAGTTTTCCTCAACTACCAATCCTAACTCCCCCTCTCCCGGCAGTTTTCCACTACTTCCAATCCCTTTCTTAGAGTATTATGATAATTGTCCAAGGCATGTTTACGAGTGAGAACATATGGTATCCTGTTCTTTGCTTCTCTGATAGACCACTGAGTATGGTAGACTCTAAGTCCATCAAGTTGCTGCACAATTCCTAATTTTTTCCTTCTTTATGGCTGCATAATATTCCATCGTGTATATGTACCACATTTTTTTAATCCAGTCTTCTTTCTTTTCTTTTTTTTTTTTTTTGAGTTGGAGTCTCACTCTGTCGCCCAGACTGGAGTGCAGTGGCCGCTCCCGGCCACTGCAACCTCGACCCGCTGGGCTCCAGCGATCCTTCCGCCTCAGCCTTCCGAGTCGCCGGAATTACAGGCATGCACCACCACGCCCGACTGATTTTTTGATTTATTGTAGAGATGAGGTCTCGCTGCCCAGGCGGGTCTCGAACCCGCGGGCTCAGGCAATCCACTCACCTCAGCCTCCCAAAGGCGCGGGATGACAGGCTGAGCCACCGAGCCCGGCTTCCAGTCCTCTTTCGATGGGCAGCATGGTTGTTTCCATGTTTTTGCTATTGTGAATAATGCAATGAGCATGCGTGTACAGGTGTCTTTTTCATAGAGTGATTGGGTTCCTCTGGGTATATTCCTAGTAGAGAGATTGTGGGGTCATATGGTAGGTCAATTTTTAGATCTTTTAGGAATTACCACACTGTTTTCCACAGAGGTTGTACTAGTTTAAAC
This sequence comes from Carlito syrichta, assembly GCF_000164805.1. Classification (NCBI taxonomy): domain Eukaryota; kingdom Metazoa; phylum Chordata; class Mammalia; order Primates; family Tarsiidae; genus Carlito; species Carlito syrichta. The sequence continues at coordinate 668,334 of NW_007260132.1, read as the reverse complement.
TCCCACCAACAGTGTAGAAGTGTTGTTCACTTTTCTCCGCATACCCTCCAGCAACTGTTGTTTTTTGAGTTATTGATGATGGCCTTCCTGACTGGAGTTAGGCTGTGCTGTGCCTATTTTAAACTGAATTTGGCCTTTGCCTTTTAGGGTTAGGTTTACCGTACAGAGCTAAGGATAAAGTGAGATTTATTTATGTATGAATGAATGAATGAATGAATGAATGTGTGTATGTATGTTGGAGTCTCACTCTTGCCCAGGCTGGAGTGCAGTGGTACATCACAGCTACCGTGGCCTCTACCTGCTGGGCTAAGGTGATCCTTCCACCTCAGCCTTCCAAGTAGCTGAAAGTACAGGCATGCATCACCACGCCTGGCTCATTTTTTGACTTTATTATAGAGATGAGGTCTTGCCAAGTTACCCAGCCTGTTTTCGAAACCCTAGGCCCAGGCAGTTCTCTCTTCTCCACCTCCCAAAGTGCTGGGATTACAGGCATAAGCCACTGTGCCTGACCTGAAGTGGGAATTTTCTTATGAATAACACTAAGAATTATGATAGAAGAAAAAGGGCAAATATTTGAGCACCTCCTTTACTTAAGAATGATTTTTTTTCCTGCTTAGGGAAAACATTCAATGGAGATCTTAATTGGGACTGACTCTCTTTGGTAACAGGAATGATATGAGTGGTACATAACAACTGTGTAGTTAGACACAAATCTGAACTTGTTGGATTCTAACTAAATGTTTAAACATTTTTTTGTATTTCCCAAAATGATTGATCTTTAAGATGGTTAATAGTAACTTATGCAAAAAATACAGAGATAAAATGGTCATATTCATTGAGAAAAGTCTACCTTCAAATTTTTTTTCCTGATATTAAGAACACTATAAAAATACATAGAATAAAAAGTAGAAGCCACCCTGTTTCCACTTTGTAGAAGTAGTCTTATGTTCCAGTTTGGTGTTCTTACATACATTTTTTAATGCATGTCTATATGTGTATGTATAAATACGGAAACAACATTTTGGAGTTTAGTTGCTTTTTCCCCTAGTGGGATAATACGGTATGTGTTATTTTCCAGGTTACCTTTATCACATAATAGTATTAGCAGATTGGTTTTACTGCAACATTTCTCAGATCTTGCAGTATGCTTTGTGCATTGTGAATCTCCGAAAGTGGAACATGATACTATATTTATCAACTTGACCATAGAACCCTTTTATTCAGAAGCCTCTAGCAGAAACTGGCCTGGGAAATAATGACTGGCAGTTTTGCCTAATATCTGGAAAATAGGATGGGGATTTTGCTTTATAAGCAACTTGATAACGTAAAATTGTTTTGTATGTGACTTTTTTGTTTAGATCTGGTAGTCAAATGTATTGGTGAGGAAACCAAGTATGAAAGCGTCAGACTTCTATTTGATGGCTTACAGCAGCCAGTACTTAACAAGCAGGTAAGATTCATTAAAGCCGATAAACTGGTGATGGCTAGGTTTGGTGAGTGACACCAGTGATACCATACTAAACCAAGGCAATGTAATCCAAACATTCAAATGGACAAAAATTATTTTATTTGTGTTACCCTTTTTTGCCAGTTATCTTTTTCTTAAAAACATGAATTGTTGTTTTTGTTTGTTTGTTTGTTTTTTGAGTTGGAGTTTCACTCTGTCACCCAGACTGGAGCATAGTGGCTGCTCCTGGCCACCGCAGCCTCAACCTCCTGGGCTCCGGCGATCCTTCCGCCTCAGCCTTCCAAGCAGCTGGAACTGCAGGCGCATGCTACCACGCCCGGCTCATTTTTATTTATTGTAGAGATGAGGTCTCGCCAAGTTGCCCAGGCGGGTCTTGAACCCGTGGGCTCAGGCAATCCACTCACCTCAGCCTCCCAAAGGCGGGGGATTACAGGCCGAGCCACCGCACCTGGCTATGAATTGTTTTGATTTAAAGTTAATATATACTCATTGTAGAAAATTCGGAATGTATAGGAAATTTATGAGACAGTAAAAAATTAAAAATCAGTAGTTCCGTTATTCGAGTCACAGAGAATAACCAGTTAAAATTTTTATGTGTATAGTCTATACATTCTATTGAGATTTTAATACAGTTGTAATTTTGTGTTCTGCTTGTTTCTTTAGCGTTTTTGTTACATATAGAATATTTAACACAAAAATGAGTTATGAGGCATAATAAAACGTCCACATGAAAACACATGCAGGCATTTTAGAGAAGAATGTTATTGACACTACTGAAGATGCTTTGTGCTTACTTGTTTTATGTTGTCGACTCTATTCCCTATCTTCTCATTTAGATAACCACAGTCCTAAATTTTGTGTTTATCATGTTTATGGTTTTTATGTCTAACGTCTTAAAATTTATTATTATTATTTTTTGGTACTTTAGCTGACTTATGTTTTATTGGACATTGTGATCCAGGAGCTGTTTCCAGAGCTCAATAAGGTAACTGGAAAGCAGTAATTTTTTTGTTATTCTCTTGATGGTATGCTGACATTTATTTTAATTAGAGATGTAAATGTTAAGGAAACCCTTGTCTCTAATCCTTTAAAAAACAAACAACTTCAACAAATAGTTTTTTTTATTTTCTTTATTCAACATGCCCAAAAATAGAGTGGTTGGGAGACAGTTGCTGAAGCCTCTGCTTTGATTTCATTCTTTCCAAATTCTAAGCAGATAGGCTCTAGGACCCCTTTCCAGAGAAGATGTTAGTTTAAGACCTAGCATTAGAGTAGGCTAAGCACTTCAGGTTGTCATCTGTAACATTGTATGCTGTGTAAGTCAGAGACTTGTGATTTAATATAAACCTAAGAGCACAAAATGAATTAATTTTGGTCATATTATTATCATGTTAAATCGGGAGGATTTTGAGGTTTTTCTGTTTTTTGTTAGTTTGAGACAGGGTTTCGCTTTGTTGCCCAGACTGGAGTGCAGTGGCATGATCATGACTCACCAAAGTCTCGATCTCCTGGGCCAAATGATCTTCCTGCTTCCGCCTCCCAAGTGGCTGGGATTACAGGCGTGCACCAACATGCCCGGCCAATTTTTCTGTTTTTTGTGTGGAGACAGGGGCCTTGCTTTGTTGCCCAGACCAGTCTTGAACTTGTGGCTTGAGGACCAAGTGATTCTCCTGCCTTGGTGCCTCCCCAAGTACTGGGATTGCAGGTATGAGCCACTGTGCCCGGCCCAAGGATTTTGAGCAAAGTCTGATCGTTACTTTCTATTTTACTTTTTGACTAATCCTTTTGGTCATAAAATACTACTGTTCAAGGCTGTGGTATCACAATGAAACACCACTTTTGCTGAATCGAGGAAACCATATTTGGACTATTTATCATAAGCTTTCAAGTTACTGTGATAGTAAGTGTATATTAAACCAGGTTGGCAGTTACAGCATTTTATGCTCAATTTACATGAGAATCAACTTCAGGAAACTTCCCGCTCTGTTTGAGACTTTATAAGCCCTGTCATTAAATGATACCATTTTCTCATCTCTGAGATGTAGATATTGTTTACTGCATATGCTAGCTGATTTCTTTTGGCTTACAGTGTATGTATATCTTAGGTCAGAATTTCAATACACTAGAGCTGTTAGGCAGTTCACAAATGTACCCTTATCTTACTATCTTTTATTACATTGATTTCTTTTTATTTTAGGTACAAAGGGAAATTACCTCTGTGACATCCTGGATGTAAACATTTGGATTTGGTATAGAATAACCTGTTGAAATTACTGCTGTGGTAGTGTAGTAGAAATGTACTTTTTTCCCCTTTTATTTTTGTATATTCTTGTATATATCATGTACTTCGATGTCTAAAAGTTTGATTTTTTTGTTTTAATAAAGACTGACACAAACATAATAATGATTAAAAGCGACTGAGTTTCATAGCTTCCTTTTATACTTGTTATACACATATATATACATATATGCACACATGTATATTTTATTAGAACAAATGTCACTTGTTATTGCCGTTTTTTAAAGAGAAAATTCGTAATCTCCCTAGAGCACACAGATAAGCCTGCTAGCCTTTGTATTGTGTCACTTTGAAAATAATTATGCCTAGTATGGAGAAACAGGAATAAGATCTGATTTTTCTTATTTAATTTAGTAGATTTGTTTTCCTTTTTCATTTTCTATATAATTAACTATGTGCCTGTAAATAAACCATCCTATATTTTTCATAATAAATAGAGAATTTCTTTTTATTCTTTTTTTGTTTGTTTGTTTTGGTTTTTGTTTTGAGTTGGAGTCTCCTTCTGTCACCCAGACTGGAGTGCAGTGGCTGCTCCCGGCCACTGCAGCCTCGACCTGCTGGGCTATGGCAGTCCTTCCGCCTCAATCTTCCAAGTAGCTGGAACCACAGGCGCGCGCTACCATGCCCGGCTCATTTTTTGATTTATTGTAGAGATGAGATCTTGTCAAGTTGCCCAGGCGAGTCTCAAACCCGCGGGCTCAGGCCATCCACTCACCTCAGCCTCCCAAAGCGCGGGGTTACAGGCTGAGCCACTGAGCCCAGCTTCTTCTTCTTCTTGCTGATTGACTAACAGGTTATAGCCCTGCTGGGTGTGAAAAGTGATTACGTACAGGTCTTTGTGATTGTGTGGCTGCCACTAAATTTAGCCGCATTTTTGTGTAACTAGGATCCCAAAGCTCATATAACCATTTAGGCTGGAAAATTTTTGGTTTATGTTGTCTGTTATCTCTTCAAACGAAAAATATAGAATTAATTCCATTTTCTGAAATTTAATTTAAAAGATTATGTTTAAAGATACAATGTTTAGAATTCTTGCATTTCTTTATCATGCTTTGCATTTCTCCAAACAAATTTGTCTGTCAAGGCCAAGCATTTTGCATTTGGTTAGTGTTTATTCAGAATGTGTATATGTTGAGCTTTAGTCATGTATCAGACACTAAACTGGGTAATGCAGGAACTCTGAATATAATTTGAATATAAAAGCTAACACATTTGATTATACTATTCATTAATTTTTCCCAGGACTTCAAAAAAATGGTGCTTAGGTGTTACAAATTTTTCACAAGGTTTTGTTAGCAGCTCTATTATATTTTTAAATACTTTGAAATTCTAGAATATGTATACATTTCTGTAGATCAGTGGTTTCATACCAAGCCTTAATAAGTATTTACTAATTTCTCAGGGGCAGATGGATAATTAATCTAGTTAACTGTTCATATTTAAGTTGATAGCATTTCAAACATTATTATTTGAAGTGTCAGAGATAAACTGGAAAAATAAAATATTTTATGGCTCAGCTGAGGTGAGTGGATTGCCTGAGCCCGCAGGTTCGAGACCCGCCTGGGCAGCGAGAGCTCATCTCTACAATAAATCAATTAGCCGGGCGTGGTAGCGCATGCCTGAAATTTCGGCTACTTGGAAGGCTGAGGCGGAAGGATCGCTGGAGCCCAGCAGGTCGAGGCTGCGGTGGCCGGGAGCGGCCACCGCACACCAGTCTGGGTGACAGAGTGAGACTCCAACTCAAAAGAAAAAAATATTTTATGGCTCTTTTTATGGCATTCTTTCTATTCTTTAAATTGTGATATTCTGTTTATTCAGATGAGAAATAAGTTACGGTGTATCAAGTCTGCTTGGGTTGCCATAACAAAATGCCACAGACTGGGTGACTTCTGCAAAACAAATTTACTTCTCACAGTTCTGGATGCTGGGAAGTCCAAGATCGAGTTACCAGTGAGGTAGGGTCCATTCTGAGGCCTAGCCTCTTGGGCTATAGATGCTGACTTCTTTCTGTGTGCTCACATGACCTCTGTGCACATGTGGAGAGATAGAAATCCCACTCTTCTTTAAAAAGCCACCAATCATGTTGGATTAGGGTCCAGCTGTTATGACCTTGTTTAACCTAAATTATCTCCTAAAGGCTCCCAGATGTACGGGATTTATGGTTTCAGCGTAAGAATTTTGGGAAGACACAGTTAAATCCATAACAATGGGTGAACTCTATTTGAAGAAAATATGATGGGGGGAAGGGGATGGGATTAACAGTAGCAAATATCTGTCGGGGGATGGGAAAACACCTCTTATCAACAGGGTGCCTGAATGAAACGTAATTGTACACCTAACCCTTAACTGTACCCCACAACACCATAATAAAAAATACTGATTAATGAAAGAAAAAAAAAAAGAAAATAGGATGTATAAAAGTCTACACATAAAAATTAATAAACACATTATAAAAGGAGAAAGGAACTAAAATACAATCCCTCTTATTTGCCAGGCATCTTATATATGTCATCACATTTCTTTGCTACAGCAGCTCTGAGGTAGTATTCTTTCTATCTTATAGGTAAGGATATTGGAGCCAGAGAGCGTGGTTATGTTAGAATTCATACTTACTTCTCTCTAGTCTTTACGTTCTTGTCACTGTTGTACCATGAAAGGTGATTTTGTTTCACATATAATCACTCTCTGGATACCTTTTTTAAAAAAAATTTATTTATTTTTTTGATTTGGAGTCTCACTCTGTCACCCAGGCTGGAGGGCAGTGGCATGCTCCTGACCACCACAGCCTTGATCTGCTGGGCTCAGGCGATCCTTCTGCCTCAGTGTTCCAAGTAGCTGGAACTACAGGCATGCGCCATCATGCCTAGCTAATTTTTTGATTTATTGTAGAGATGAGGTCTCGCCAAGCTGCCCAGGTTGGTATTGAACCCGTGGGCTCAGGCAATCCTTCTCACCTCGGCCTTCGAATATGCTGGGATTATAGGCGTGAGCCACCGTGCCCGGCCTGAATATCTTTTAAAAGTGTTCCCTGATATATTTCAAATATTTTACTTTGCCCACTCCTTTCTGTCTGTTTTTATGTGTGTTTTCTAGTACATGAACCCTATGGAAAACACATTTTAAAATGTGTTTATACAAACAGAACCATCATTGTTTCTGGTTGGGGGGATACAATGAAGCTAAATAGATGGGAAAATACTTTGAAATTCATAAAAGACATTGTAGGATCAGTATTGTAATTTAGTTATTGTCAGAAGATCTGTGGCAAACATTTAAACTGTCATTTCTTGACTTCCCAAAAAATAATGTATTTTTACAATAGAAGTTTACACAGAAGTGTAATTTGCCCACTGTTTGTCTTAGCAGACTATATAGTCATAAACATGCAAGTTGTCTACAAATCTCAATTAGCATCAGAATGAAAATGACTAAATGAAGAATGAACAAATGAATATGCCTTCCTAGTCCACCATACAGTAGGACCCCCTTATCTGCAGTTTCTCTTTCCAAGGTTTCAGCCACTCGGTGTAAGCTGAGGTCCAAAAGTAGGTGAGCACAGACAATAGCATTTTTTTCTTTTGAGTCAGAATCTTACCTTGTTACCCAGATGAACGCGGTGGCACAATCATGACTTGCTGCGGCCTCAGCCTCCTGGGCTCAGGTGATCTTTCCACCTAAGGTGAATGCCACCATTTACAGCTAGTGTTGCACGGGCTGGTCTTGAACTCTTGGGCTCAAGCAGTTCTCCCGCCGTGTCCTCCAAAAGTGCTAGGATTACAGATGTGAGTCAGCAGGCCCAGCCCAATACGATTTTGTGAGAGAGACTTGACTATATTTGTGTAACTTTTATTGCAATATATCATTATAATTGTTCGATTTTATTATTAGCTATCGTTAACCTCTTACTGTGTCTAATTTATATATTAAACTTTGTCATAGTTATGTATGTATAGGAAAAAATAGTACAGTCATGCATCACATAACAATGTTTTGGTCAGTGACAGGCTGCATGTACAGTGTTGGCTCCATAATTATGATGGGCCTGAAAAATTCTTGTTGCCTAGTGGCCTAGCCGTTTTAACATCATAGTGCAACATTTGTGATGATGTTCGTATAAACGAAACCTACTGCATTTCCAGTCATATAAAGGGATGGCACAAATAATTGTGTATAGTGCGTAATATGTAGTAATAAACACCTATGTTACTGGTTTACCTGTTTACTATTTAATATACTGGTGTATACGCTTTCTACTTATTAAAAAAATTAACTGTAATACAGCCTGAGGAAGGTACTTCAGGAAGAATTCCAGAAGAAGATGACATGCCACATCTGTTTTGGCCCCTGAAGACTTTCCTGGGGGACAAGATGTGCCGGTGGAGACGGCGATGCTGGTGGTCCTGACCCTGTAGAGGCCTAGACATGTCTGTGCTTGTGTTTGAAATGTTGCCTTTTTCATTTCTGAGTGTATTTATTTGGATTTTCTGTCTCTTTTGTTGTTGTTGTTGTTAGTCTGGCTGAGGGTCTTGTTTATTCTTTCAAGAACTGGCTTTTTAATTCTGATCTTTTGTTGGTGTTGTGGTCTCTTTTATCTATTTCTGTTCTGATTTCGGTTGTTTCTCTTCTTCTGCTGGCTTTGGTTTTCGTTTGTTCCAGTTGTTCTAATTCTCTTAGATGAGAGGTTAGATTGTTTATTTGAGATCTTTCTGTTTTCATGATGTGGACATTCAGTGCAATACATTTTCCTTTCAGCACTGCTTTGGCAGCAACCCAAGGTTTTGGTATGTTGTATCTTCATTCTCATTTGTTTCAAATACGTTTTTAATTTCTATCTTGATTTCATTGTTTACCCCAAAACCAATCCAGGAGCAAGTTGTGTAATTTCCATGTATTTGTGTGTTCTTGAGAATTCTTCCTGGTGTTGGTTTCTAGTTTTATTCTGCTACAACTGGAGAAGATGCTTGGTATGATTTTGTCATTTTGGGAATTTATTGAAAATTGGTTTATGACCAAATGTGTGGTCAATCTTGGAATACAATCTATTGCGGATGAGAAGAATGCATATTCTGTAGTTGTTGGGTGAAGTGTTCTATAGATATCTGTTAGATCTCATTGGTCAAATGTCTAATTTAAGTCCAGGATTTCATTATTAGTTTTCTGTCTCAGTGATCTGTCTAAAACTGTTAGTGGGATGTTAAAGTCCCTCACTTTTATGATGTGGCTGCCTATGTCCTCTCTTAGCTTTATAAATCTGGGTGCTTCTATGTTGGGTGCATGTATATTTAAAACAGATAATTCTTATTGTTGAGTCCTTTATCGTTACATAGTACCCTTCATTGCCCTTTTTTATTTTTACTGGCTTAAAGTCTATTTTATACGATGTAAGACGAGTGACCCCTGCTCTTTTTTGTGTTGTTTGCATGGCAGATCTCTCTTCATCCCTTTACTTTAAGCCTAGGGCTGTCATTAGAGGTAATATGGGTTTCTAGAGACAGCAGAAGGATGGGTCTGGTTTTTATTTTTTTGTTGTTTTTTTATTTTTTTATTTTTTGAGTTGGAGTTTCACTCTTGCCCAGACTGGAGTGCAGTGGCCGCTCCCAGCTACCGCAGCCTCAACCTGCCGAGCTCCAGCGATCCTTCCGCCTCAGCCTTCCAAGTAGCCGGAATCACAGGCGCGCGCTACCACGCCCGGCCGATTTTTTGATTTATTGTAGAGATGAGGTCTTGCTGCCCAGGCGGGTCTTGAACCCGTGGGTTCAGGCAATCCACTCACCTCAGCCTCCCAAAGGCGCGGGATTACAGGCTGAGCCACCGAGCCCGGCATGGGTCCGGTTTTTAAATCCAGTTTGCCACTGTGTGTCTTTTAAGTGGGTCACTAATATCATTTACTTTCAGGGTTACTGTTGATTTGTAAGGGTTTGTTCCTGCCATAGTGTTGTTGAGATACTTTGTGGTCTCAGTTTTGTGGGTGACTTACATGGTTTGTAGAAAGTATGCTTGGTTGTGCTTCTGTGGCGGGTAATGTTCTTCTCTTGTTTCTATGTTTAGAACTCTCTTAAGCATCTCTGGTAGGGCTTGTCTAGAGGTGACAAATTCCCTTAGCACTTGTTTGTCTGGGAAGGACTTTATTTCACCTTTGTTTTTGAAGCTTAGTTCGGCAGGGTAAGAAATTTTTGGCTGACATTTCTTTCAGAATGTTATTAATGGACCTGGTATGGTGGCTTCTGCCTGTACTCCCAGCAATTTGGAAGGCCAAGGTGGGAGAATCACTTGAGCCCTGGAGTTCAGGATCATCCTGGGAACACAGACCTCATCTCTACAAAATACAGCAAGTCCCTTACATATGAACACGTTCTGAGAGTGCATTCGTAGTCCAAATTGTTTTAAGTCCAACAAAGTTAGTTTGTAAGTCCAAATAACACAATCAACTGTATGTGCTGTACTATAATAGGTTTATATCTTTTCACACAGAAATGTAAAATACAAATACAAAAAATAAGATGTTTTTGGGCTGGGCATGGTGCTTATGCCTATAATCCCAGCACTTTGGGTGGCCGAGGTGAGAGGGTTTCCTGACTCGCAGGTTCGAGACCAACCTAGGCAACTTGGCAAGACCTCATCTCTACAATAAATAAAAAAATTAGCTGGGCATGGTGGTGCATGTCTGTAGTTTCAGTTACTTAAAAGACTGAGGCAGAAGGATCACCTGAGCCCAGCAGGTCGAGTCTGCTGTGGCTGTGAGCATGCCACTGCACTCCAGCCTGAGCGACAGGGTAAGATTCCAACTAAAAAAAGAGAATAAAAATAAAACATTTAAAATTTCATAGTACAGTACGTGACAATGTATGTCAGACACGTGAACTAATTTACATGATTGGGCAAGCAAATGCACATTCACATCTTTCTTAAAGGTTTGTAGGGGACTTTATACAAAAATTAGTTGGACATGATGGCATATTGCTATAATCCCAGCTATTGGGAGGCTGAGGCAGAAGGATTGCGTGAGCCCAAGAGGTTGAGGCTGTGGTGAGCCAGGATCACATCACAGCACTCCAGCCTGGGCAACAGAGTGAGACGCTTTCTAAAAATGAAAAAAAAAAAAGAATATTATAAGTGGGCCTCCAGTTTCTTCTGATTTGTAAGGTTTCTACCAAGAGGTCTGTTAGTCTCCCTTGGTCAGTGTTCTCGCCCCACTCCCCAGCTGCATTAAGATTTTTTCTTCCAGCCTGAGCAACTTGGCGAGACCTCGTCTCTACAGTAAATCAAAAATTAGCTGGGTGTGGTAGCACATGTCTGTATTTCTGGCTACTTGGAAGGCTGAGGCAGAAGGATCGCCCGGAGCACAGCAAGTTGACGCTGGGGTGGCCGTGAGTGTGCCACTACACTCCAGCCTGGGCGACAGAGGGAGACTCCGACTCAGAAAAAAAAGATTTTTTTCTTTTATGTTGACCTTGGATAATCTAACAACAGTGTGACTTGTGGATGTCATCTCATATAGTATCTCTCAGGAGTTCTCTGGATTTCTTGTATCTGTGTAGCGATGTCTCTAGCAAGAGGGAAGATGTTTTCATGGATTATGTCTACAACTACTTTCTCCGGAGTGTTCCTATTTTCTCCTCTCAGGAATGTTGACCAGACATAGATTTTGTTTCTTTTTTGCTGTTGTTGTTGTTTTTTGGGTTTTTTTGAGTTGGAGTCTCACCCAGACTGGAGTGCAGTGGCTGCTCCTGGCCACTGCAGCCTCGACCTGCTGGGCTCTGGCAATCCTTCCACCTCAGCCTTACAAGTAGCTGGAACCGCAGGTGCGCTAACACACCTGGCTAATTTTTTGATTTATTGTAGAGATGAGGTCTCGCCAAGTTGCCCAGGCAGGTCTCGAACCCGCAGACTCAGGCAATCCACTCACCTCAGCCTCCCAAAGCGCTGGGATTACAGGCCGAGCCACCTGCCCGGCTAGATTTTGTTTCTTTACATAATTCCATACTTCTTGAAGGCTTTGTTGTTCTTTTTTTTTTGAGTTGGAATCTCACTCTGTCACCCAGGCTGGATTGCAGTGAAACGCTCATGACCACTCCCAGCATCCACCTGCTGGGCTCCGGCAATCCTTCTGCCTCAACCTTCCAAGTAGCCAGGACTACAGGTGTGTGCCACTCTGCCCGACTAATTTTTTGTTTGTTGTGGAGACAAGGTCTTGCCAAGTTGCCTGGGCTGGCCTCAAACCCGTGGGCTCAGGCAATCCACTCGTGAGCCACCAGGCCTGGCCTGCTTTGTTCATTTGTTTTTGGGGGTTTTTTTTGAGTCGGAGTCTCACTCTGTCCCCCAGACTGGAGTGCAGTCGCCACTCCCGGCCACCGCAGCCGCGACCTGCTGGGCTCTGGCGACGCTTTCCGCCTCAGCCTTCCGAGTAGAGACGAGGGCTCGCCAAGTTGCCCAGGCGGGTCTCGAACCCGCGGGCTCAGGCCATCCACTCACCTCGGCTTCCCAGAGCACGGGATTACAGACCGAGCCACCGAGCCCGGCTGCTTTGTTCATTTTAAAAATTCTTTGTTGTTTCTGTCTGACTAGGTTGCTTCTAGAGAGCAGTCTTCGAGCTCTGGAATTTCTTCTTCTTGGTCAAATCTGCTGTTAGGGCTTGTGGCTGATTTGAAATTCCCGTGGTGAATTCCTCGTTTCCAGGAGTGCAGTGTGGCTCTTGCTGAGAACGGCCCCGTCAGCTGTCAGTCGTTATTCTCTGTGTCCGAGTCAGGGTCTCACTCTGGCGCCGAGGCTGGAGTGCGGGGGCACACGTGTTGGCCCGGCATGCCCAGCTGGCGTTCCGTGGAGCGCGGGCCGCGCCGTGCTGGCCAGGCCCGGGCCTCAGGCGTCCCTCGCGCTCGGCCGCCCGGGGTGCTGAGACCGCAGGGGTGCGCCGCGAGGCCCGGCCGGCGTTGGGCTCCCACCCTCGCTGTGGCCCGGCCGGCTTGGATCCGGCGGGGTTTCCTGGCGATCCGTATCCTGGGCC
>NW_007260132.1:653717-654188 GCF_000164805.1 Carlito syrichta | reverse complement strand
GGGGGCGCGGCTGTGGCTGCAGGGCCGCCCCTGCGCGGCCTGGCCGGAGGGAGAGCCGAGGCGACGCGCCCTAGGCTGCCGGCGACCCGCGCGCAGTCCCGGGTTCCAGAGTCGGGTGAGCCAAGAGAGGCTTCAGGAAAAGGCGGAGCAGGAGAGGGAGCTGGGGACAGAGCGGGAGAGGGGCAGTCGCGGGGGCCGGCAAGCAGCGGCCCGACGGTGCTGCTTGGCGGCTTGATTGCGCCGTTGCGCGGGGGGTGTGTGTTTCCAGACCTCCCCGCTGGCGTCGTAGATGCCTGTGTGCTATTTCTGTGTCTCAGTTAAAAACCGCGAGTTTGGACATGGCGCCATGGCTCACGCCTGGAATCCCCGGACTTTGGGAGGCGGAGGCAGGGAGGATGGTTTGAACCCAGAAGTTTGAGACCAACCTGGGCGACATAGCCAGACCTCGTCCCCACAAAAAATTAGCTGGGC
>NW_007260132.1:620473-653697 GCF_000164805.1 Carlito syrichta | reverse complement strand
TATATAAAAATTTTAAAAATAAAAGTATGATTGAGGTTGAACAAGAAAACCTGGATGTCACTTAAAGCTCACTGCAGACAAAATCTATAGACTGTAAGAGAAGGATTTGTCCCTTTTATTTACTTATTTATTTATTTTTTGAGTCGGAGTCTCACTCTGTCGCCCAGACCGGAGTACATGGCCGCCCCCGGCCCCCGCAGCCTCGACCCGCCGGGCTCCGGCGACCCTTCCGCCTCCGCCTTCCGAGCAGCCGGAATGACAGGCGCGCGCGACCACGCCCGGCGGATTTTTTGGTTTATTGCAGAGATGAGGTCTCGCTGCCCAGGCGGGTCTCGAGCCCGCGGGCTCCGGCCGTCCGCTCGCCTCAGCCTCCCGAAGGCGCGGGATGACAGGCTGAGCCACTGAGCCCGGCTGCATTTGTCGCTTTTAAAGGAACAAATTAAAAGTCAGGGAAAAAAAACGCAAAGGGAAGGTGAAAAGCAAAAGACATGTTTTTTCGACATATCTAATGCTGCGTAACTGCGGCAAGACACTGAGCAAGTAAAGGAGAGTAAGGGTATAAGAGATGCAGCCGTGTGGGCCCTGGCCTGCAAGCGAGGCTGGGGCGGCCAGGTGGGCACAACAGAGGGGCGCAAGAAGGGCGTCAGCAGGGCAGTGTGGGCTGCTGAGCGGCACCAAGTGCTTGTCGTTACTCTGTTTTCGGGCTCCGTGTTGATGAAAGGGTTACGATGCTGATGTGGCCTTAGGGTAAATACAGGCAGGGTCTTTCACAAAGGATATGGACTTGTGACAGTCTTTTCATATTTCTCATAGTTAGACATTTTTCTGTCTCTGTCGGTCACTCCTGGCATTAAGCTGACGGCAGGTACTTCGTGGAGATTGTCTCAGTTCTGATATTGAGCCTACTGGTGTCTCCTCACTCCCTTCAACGGAATGACAGTTGATTGCAGGTGATAAAATTTAGGTACTGAAGTTTCCGTGTGATCCACTTTAGAACGTCCTACCTTCAGCGTGATGGATGTCCGCTTCCACGTTAGCCCTACCGTGCTGCCTCACCAACTTCCCTGTGGTGGGCTTCCCGGCCGACACGGGGAGGGGCAGCGTCAAGCAGGGATCAGGTTCTGGAGGGGCCGGCAGCCCACGTTTCTGGGCCGTAGTTCTAGAGAACAGCAGTTACTGAGGTTCTGTTGCTGGTTTTTCACTATTTTATTCTGCAGTGGTTTCTGGGGCCTCTGGTTTTATAGCCCCCAGCTTTTCAGTTTTACTAGAAATAGATTTTCAACGAGAAATAAGGCAAGGGTCCAGGAACAAAACTTGAGCAGAGTCATAATACATCTGTGTAGTAGATGAGCAGGAAAGGTGCTATAAGCATTTCTTAGTTGGGATCACAAGAGGAAAGTTTCACAATGTGGCGAGTGAGCAACATTTTCAGGAATGCTATTTCTATTCATGCTGATAGGCTATGCATTGTGACTTTACCGGTAAAACAAGGCATATGTTTATCTTTCAAACGTATAGATTTCTTTACTTCATTGGTGGAGTTTAGAACTGAAAAAAACCCAACATTCAATTGAAAACATCAACTCACTTGAAATTTTGATTTATTATATTTATTTTTTTATAAAATAATACATTAAAATATGGGCTGATTTTATTACATGTTTGCAAATATTTTATGATTGTCTTACCAAAAAAGGTTATAATTTGTTTTTTCGGCTTTCGTTAAAATCTGATATTAGGGCCGGACTCGGTGGCTCAGCCTGTAATCCCAGCACTTTGGGAAGCCGAGGTGAGTGGATTGCCTGAGCCCGCGGGTTCGAGATCCACCTGGGCAACTTGGCGAGACCTCTTCTCCACTTTAAATAAAAAACTAGCTGGGCGTGGTAGCACGCGCCTGTAATTCCGGCTACTCGGAAGGCTGAGGCGGAAGGATCGCCGGAGCCCAGCGGGTCGAGGCTGCGGTGGCCGGGAGCGGCCACTGCACTCCAGTCTGGGTGACAGAGTGAAACTCCAACTCAAAAAAACCCAAACAAACAAACAAACAAAAAATCTGATATTATGCGTATGAATGTATGTTGTCAGAGGAAAGTTAAAATATGATTTTTGAGACACCTAGAAGGTAACATTTTTTGTTTTTAACATTATTTCACGTATGCTTTTATTTTTATTTTTATTTATTTTATTTTATTTTATTTTATTTTGAGTTGGAGTCTCACTCTGTCGCCCAGACTGGAGTGCAGTGGCCACTCCCGGCCACCGCAGCCTCGACCTGCTGGGCTCTGGCGATCCTTCCGCCTCAGCCTTCCGAGTAGCCGAAATTATAGGCATGCGCTACCGCGCCCGGCTGATTTTTTTATTGTAGAGATGAGGTCTCGCTGCCCAGGTGGGTCTCGAACCCGCGGGCTCAGGCAATCCGCTCACCTCAGCCTCCCAAAGGTGCGGGATTACAGGCTGAGCCACCGAGCCTGGCTTCACGTATGCTTTTATACACGAAAAATTCTCAGTACTAACAGGGGCTATTTCACATCTTTTATTGCTCAGCCTCAGAACGTCTTATTGGAGGAATTTCAAGGTACTTGGGAGAGAGGGCACTGATTTCCTCTATGGAAGCCAAAAGGCTGGCACACTTGTGGCCACCCCAGTGTCATCCTACTGGGCTTAGGTGATTCTTCTGCCTCAGCCTTCCAAGCAGCTGGAACTACAGGCACACGCTACTATGCCCAGCTCATTTTTTTTTTTAATTGTAAAGATGAGGTCTCACCAAATGTCCCAGACTGGTCTCAAACCCCTGGACTCAGGCAAACCCCTACCTCTGCCTCCCAAAGTGTTGGGATTACAGGCATGAGCCATTGTGGCTGGCCTTGTAGTGGGAACACAGAGAGGGCGTGGCACCTAGGCTATTATAGGAAGTGGCCATTTTATTATATTAGCGCCAGCGCGACTCAGCGAGCTAATGCTCTAAGGCTGAGCACCCTGGGGAGAGAGGAGAGAGGTCTTATACCTTAGTTTAGGTAAGGGGGGGGGTCATGTTGAGTGATTACACATTTTCTTTGGAATTCGCAAGGTTGTACTCAGCAAAATCTGATTTTCAAAGAACAAATGGTCTCCAGGAAATGCATAGCAAGTAGGGGTTGTAAACTGTGAAAAGAGGATTTGGGTAAATTTGTGAATTGGTCACTCTTTTGCATTTCCAGGAAAGCCAGTCAGTCTTTGGCTATTTGATTTTCTCAAGCAAAACCAGTCTGGCGGGTTTTCAGAGCTTGGGATGGATTTTCAGAAGGAATCCTTTTAACTGCTTTCAGCCCCCTTTCTGCCCCATTCCCCGCTTTGATGCTCCACCCCTCGTGGGTTAAGAGCATCATCCTTAATTGGGTGCATTAACATCATGTGGGCCGCAGTTTTTCACTCAACAAGTGTTTCCACAAACTTAGAAATGGCGTTCATAATTATCGGGGCTATGCAAGAGAGGATAAGACAGGATCCCACCAATAGGACTGCAGATCCAATAATGTACTTAAATCCTCCCAGACCCGAGAACATGTTTACAATCCAACTGCCGATTTTTATGCCTTGCCATTTTTGCGCCAGGACATGGGCAAGCTTTCTAACATTAGTGGCTATATCACTTATAGCTTTACTATTATCATCTATTTGCAAACAGTAGTCAGAGTTATTAAATTTGCCACATACTCTTCCTCCTTCCCGCTAGCAGGTCGTCCAAAGATAAGTGGTTTTGATGTGCGCATTTGGGCTTGTTGCTGAACAGAAGCTCAGAAGCCATGGCTGTTTGATTAGTTATAACTTCTAAGACAGCTTGTAACCTGATCGTGTGATTTAGCATATATATAGGCATGCGGTATCCCCAACATCCATCTTGTGCCCATGTGGCTGGGTCATAAGTATTTATAATTCTCTGGGGTGGCCATTTGTCATCTTTCCAAACCTGCGTCCCTCCTATATTAGGAACTTGGTTGAGGGACTGAGCATCTCGTGTTTTGAGGCTTTCATAAAGGGGAATACCAAGTTCATCCTCCCTTGGGTTAGGCAGAAGGAAAAATCCTGGCTGGATTACTCCTATGGTACATGTGCCTTTCCATAATGTTGGGAGCTGGGCATATGCAACCTTTTCACATATCCAGAATAGCCCTTTATACCTTGAAACGAGTATTTATCTATGTCGAGCCTGTGTTTTCAATTTTTTATTCTTTTTTTTTTTTTTTTTTTTTTTGAGTTGGAGTCTCACTCCGTCGCCTAGACTGGAGTGCAGTGGCCGTTCCCGGCCACCGCAGCCTCGACCTGCTGGGCTCCGGCGATCCTTCCGCCTCAGCCTTCCAAGTAGCCAGAATTACAGGCATGCACTACCACGCCTGGCAGATTTTTTGATTTATTGTAGAGATGAGGTCTTGCTGCCCAGGCGGGTCTCGAACCCGCAGGCTCAGGCAACCCACTCACTTCAGCCTCCCAAAGGCACGGGATTACAGGCTGAGGACCGAGCCCGGCCAGTTATTTATTCTTTAGAGATTTTTTCGATCCCATAATCATCTGGGGTGCTGAGGGGTGAAGGTCTGTTTTCTGTAACTTCTTCAGAGCTGACAGTGGGCGTAGTCCTGCCTAGCCAGAGATCGAAAATCTCTCCCTGTCTGACTTGAGATGTCCAGATCTGTTTCAGCAGTGGTATTGTTTGCAGGCACTGACTGGAATCCTTGCATGACCGTTATGTGGGCATGAAATTGCTGGATTCTGGCTTAATAAAAGGAATAAATGAGGGAAAACCCTGTCAAGAAGTAGGACAATTAAGTGAAGCCAGGCATACATTTTGACAATTTTAGGTGGTGACTGATCACCCTTTTCACAAAAGCTACAAGGCATAGCTTAAATGATAAACTTTAATTTCTGCAACTTTATTCAAGTACCAGCCTTTGGAGTTTTTAATGTATTTCTGGACTATAATGGTAGCCTGACAGATTGCTTTAGACTATAATTTGAACCAGGCACTCAAGTAAATTTTATATAAAATTTGAGGAGAAATCCGAAAATGTTTGGAGACTTGCATCCAGAAAAGACTTTTTTATGCCTAGATTGTGTATAGAATTTCTTTTGTATATATATTTTTTCATAAACTTTCCTCATACCATTTTTGGCATGCTTATACCATTTTATTTTTGTTCTCTACCCTCTTTTAAAAATTTTCAGATAACTATTTATTATAGGACAGAAATTTACCATATAAGATCTCTTTTTAGATAAAAAATATTTTTTCTCTTATATTCCTTTTTTTTTCTTACTAAAACCTTATTTGTACACCAACAACCTTTTGATATTTTTCCTTTTTTTTTTTTATAGGTAACCTTTTAGTAACTGTTAGGTGAAACATTCAACTTTTGGAACACCTTTACCACTAGACAGCAGGTATCAGGAGAAAGAGGTTCAGTATGAGCACAAGGGCTAAAAACTTAGCTGCAGCATTAATCAAGAAATTAATTTGGACCCCAGCCACATTCATACAGACCAAGGATTCTCTGGAGTGATGGCAGACAGAACGCTGGGCTGGGCCGTGCCTCCCCTTCAGTCAATGGCCACCATCACTGAGCTAGGTGCTTCCCCCGCTTCGGAAGAGACCATACCATCTCTTTCAGTGGCCTTTTAGTCTGGATGTCGGACAAGGTCCTGGGGGCTTAGGCCATCAAGAACAATTGTGCTTTAAGTGCCCAGATGGACCACATTCATAGCAGCTGATACCATCCCCCTTAGCAGGTTGTTCCTTATCAGGCCTCTTTTGGGTGGCTGGAACTTTGCCATTAGTGGTAACTGCCAATGGGTTTGTTTACCTTTGCTCTGGCTGGTGCTCATCCTGGAGTCCTTCTCTTTTTTTTTTCCCCTTAATGTCTCAGTTTCTAAGAACTTCAGAAGCTTTCTATAATTGGGAGCTTGGTCTTTATGGTCCTGAGTCAAGCCTCTGGAGTTGGGTATTTAATATGCCATAGGATATAATCTTGTTTGCAAAGTAGTGAATAAATTTTTTAAATGCCTCCGCATACAGAACTTTTGACCATTTTTCTTTAGGTCTGCAAAGTGAATTTAATTGCCAGATAGTTTTGCTCCTTTCCAAACCTCATTATCTGCTAACTTGTAGTGAGTTCAAATTTGATTTTAATAATGCACACACAAAAAATTTTTTTTAAATTTTAAACCACATAATTTTAATTTGTTTTAGTTATTTAAAATCTGTCCCATTGGGATGTCTGGGGGTACAGATTATTACACATTTTCTTGGTCATGTTTCTTGAAAACCCAGAATTTGTTTTGACCATTTGCAATTTATTCCTCAAAGGAGAATTCTAAAACAAACAAATAACTAAATAAAGCCATAAACAGCAATGCCAGGTATCCCTGGGACCCTAATGGTTTCTTCCAAGCTGAATGTCCTCAGCCCTCCTTGAAGCCTTTTTTTTTTCTTTCTGTTCCACGACTTTCCAATGATGCCTACAAAATGGCCTGGTACAAAACCCTTTTAGAGTGAACAGACCACGAAGATGTAAAATGATCTGTTTCTACTTATTCCTATTTATGGACAGGCAAAATTGTCAAAAAAAAAAAAACCAAAAAACAAAACCCTTATGAATTACTAAACAGTAGCCTTAGTTGTAAGATGTGGACAATTAAATGTGAGTGATCAGGTCTCACTCTATGCACCACAGAGTGTGCCTAGTATTTGACCTGTCCCTTAGGTGAAGTACCAAGCTTACAAAGTGACTTAATCAGGTGGGAATGGCCAGTTCCCATGCCTTATTAAGTCCTACAAAATATTCAGCATTTAAAGCTTTACCAGTCTTGTAAGAGGTGTGCTAGTCAGGCATAGCTAAAAAGGCAATTAGTAGTGTTATCTAGCATACAATTTAAAGTAGGGACTTAGCATACATTACATGACTCTAAGAGACTTCCCAACAGTTTTACAGGGACAGGCACTTGACTACCATCTTAGGCAAGGCCTAAACCTTTAGAAACAGACTTACTTTCAACTAACCTGGCTTCTAGGATTTGAAAACAAGAACAGTCTATTCAGTCCCTTGGTTGCCAGAGAAAGATTACAAAATTATTTTCTCCAAGGTTAGTGTCAACTTGCACTGAGTTAACAAAAAGCTAAGTAGCATATAAGAGATGTTTCTTTTTTTTTTTGAGTCAGAGTCTCACTCTGTCACCCAGACTGGAGTGCAGTGGCCGCTCCCGGCCACCACAGCCTCGACCCACTGGGCTCCGGGGATCCTTCCACCTCAGCCTTCCAAGTAGCTAGAACTACAGGTTCGCACTACCACGCCCAGCTTATTTTTGATTTATTGTAGAGAGGAGGGCTCGCCAAGTTGCCCAGGCGGGTCTTGAACCCACAGGCTCAGGCAATCCACTCACCTCAGCCTCCCAAAGGTGTGGGATTACAGGCTGAGCCCCCGAGCCCAGCTATTTCTATGTTTCTTTACAGGTGGATTAGAATGAACTCCTTCACAATCCATGAAGGAGAACGCAGGCTAAGGAAAGGAGAGGGTGTGGTCCCAGGAAAGGATTCAAGATAACCGGTAGCATTTCACATACACAGCAGGCAGCTTTCCCACATCCTTGACAACAAAAGACAGGAATTTTAATAGTGTCAATAGGTTGGGAGAAACACCACACAGATAAAGGGAGGGAAACATAAAATGACATAAAGAAACATGCGCTAATCAAGTTTTTAAAAGACAACATGTCCCACTAAACAAAGCTTAATAACTCAGCCAGCTTTTTAGCAGATTCAAAACGACAGACACACACAAATAAGAGAATGAAGGGTATAAGAAACATCTGTTTCGTCCTCCTCTAGCTGTACTCCTTGCGAAGATATTTCAGACACCTCTTAGCAATTGGCAGGTTGGTACAACCCCAACGCAGACTAACTTTATGTGGAACCTTCCTGCTGTCCGTCTCATTTACATGCAATCACACAAGGCGTTCTTCAACCCTCCGCCCTAATCCTAGAAGCCTGTGGGTTCATCTTCAGACAGTGTTTCCTTCCACTGCCTTTCAGCCCTTTCCTTCAGGCTGGAAGATACTAGCGAGCTCTGGGAGGTGATCAAGCTCCCCTTCTGCCATCCGTTGGCAGGTCTATGCAAAGGCCTTCATTCTACCCTTTCCATCCGGGGGTCATCCTCATGCCAGTTCCTCGCCTCTCAGGTCCCTGTTGTGCTTTTGTGGTCCGAGCCTCAGTGCGCCGGGAGGGGCCTCCCTCCTACAGATCAAGAGGTCCATTGCGTGCCAGGTGAGATCACCTCTCCCGTCACCCCGGGGATTGTACCCCGATGACAAAGAAGGTGGAACACATCGTCTCCAAACTCTCCTTTCCTGGCCAGTGCACCAAGTATGTAGCAGGAAGACAGAGAGGCCGTGGCACCAAGGCTATTATAGGAAGCAATTTTATTATATTAGCACCGGCGCGACTCAGCGAGCTAATGCTCTAAGGCTGAGCATCCCGGGGAGAGAGGAGAGGGGTCTTATACCTTAGTTTAGGTTGGGGGGGTCGTGTTGAGTGATTACACATTTTCTTTTGAATTCGCAAGGTTGTACTCAGCAAAATCTGATTTTCAAAGAACTGATCGTCTCCAGGAAATGCATAGCAAGTAGGGGTTGTAAACTGATAACTTCAAAAAGAGAGGATTTGGGTAAGTTTGTGAATTGGTCACTCTTTTGCATTTCCAGGAAAGCCAGTCAGTCTTTGGCTATTTGGTTTTCTCAAGCAAAACCAGTGTGGCGGGTTTTCAGAGCTTGCGATTGATTTTTGAAAGGAATCCTTTTAACTGCTTTCAGCCCCCTTTCTGCCACAGCCTAGAATTAATTTTTATACCCTAGCTAGTTTTTCATGAGGTTTTTAACTTAGGTTCTTAGAGGCCTCAGAGGTACTACTCACTAGAGATTTGAGATCCTCCCAATTCATTATAAAAGTCTAAAGCTCCTCCTCTTTTTTTTTTTTTTCTTTTTTGAGTCAGGGTCTCACTTTGTCACCCATGCTAGAGAGCAGTGAGGTGATCACAGCTTACCACAGCCTTGACCTCCAGGGCTCAGGTAATCCTTCCGCCTCACTCCTGAGTGGCTGGGACTACAGATGCATGCCATTGTGCCTAGCTAATGGTTTGCTTTTTTGTTTGTTTGTTTATTTTTTGTAGAGATGAGGTCTTGCTATGTTGCTTTAGGGTGGTCTAAAACTGCTGGGCTCAAGCAGTCCTCCCGCCTTAGCCTCCCAAAGATTATAGGCATGAGCCACTGCTCCCAGACAGAAATTCTTTTTTTTTTTTTTTTTTTTTTTGAGTTGGAGTTTTACTCTGTTTCCCAAGTTAGAGTGCAGTACAGCCGTTGTAGCCTCAACCTGCTGGGCTCAAGTGATCCTTCCGCCTCAGCCTTCCAAGTAGCTGGATCCATAGGCAGGTGCTCATGCCCAGCTAGTTTTTTTTATTTATTGTAGATACAAGGTCTTACCAAGCTGCCCACCCTGGTCTCAAATCCCTGGGCTCAGGCAATCTTCTCGCCTCTGCCTCCCAAAGTCACTTCCGCCTCCCAAAGTCACCTCAACCTCCCAAAATGCTGGGATTGTGGACATGAACCACTTTGCCCAGCCAGAAGTTCTTTTTTTTTTTTTGAGTTGGAGTCTCACTCCATTGCCCAGACTGGAGTGCAATGGCCGCTCCTGGCCACCGCAGCCTCGAACTGCTGGGCTCCAGTGATCCTTCCACCTCAGCCTTCCAAGTAGCTGGAACTACAGGCGCACGCTACCACACCTGGCTCATTTTTGATTTATTGTGGAGATGAGGTCTCGCCAAGTTGCCCAGGCAGGTCTCGAACCCGCGGGCTCAGGCAATTCGCTCACCTCAGCCTCCCAAGGCATGGTATTACAGGCTGAGCCACCGAGCTCGGCTCAGAAATTCTTAAAAGAATACATTCAGCTACATAAGAGAGCTGTTTTTGTCACCATTTAAGGAACTTTTCACATGCACTTGATTGAATTCTATATAAACTAGGGCTAACAGGCAAACACTCTGAGCATATTACAAATTAATCAAATCTGTTCTTGAGTGCACCATGCCAAACTAGTTTTTTTTCTTTTTTTGAGTTGGCAATCCTTCCACCTCAGCCTTCCAAGTAGTCAGAACTACAGGCACGTGCTACCATGCCTGGCTAATTTTTGGTTTATTGTGAAGACAATTCTCACCAAGTTGCCTCGGCTGGTCTCAAACCTATTGTTAAACCCAGGATTCAAATCCGAGAGAGACCACAAAGAGCCAGCTCTGATGCAAACACACGAGGGTCTTTATTCAGGCTTGAGTCTGGGCTCACGTATGAAGCCGGCAGTGGCTTCAGGGACGAGAGCCCAGATCCAGTATGACAAGAAGTTTTTTATGTAGAATTACAGAGGGAGGGGAAAGAACTTTAAACTTGTTTCTACATGATTGGATAATTTCTCTTAATGGGTATGGGGGCACTTGGGATTGGGAGGTTTTATTTTCTGGTCTGTGCAGGCTCTAGCCACCTGTGATTAACGGGGAACTGCTAAATGGGCAGAGTGGAATGTCAGATAAGCTAGGTTTAGCAAGCAGGCAGGAGGTTAAACGACGCAGAACCGGGGGTGGGGGGGTGGGGGGGTTGGCTGGTGCCACCAGTCTACTGTTATCTAAGCAAAGGAATGGCCAGGAGGGGCTTATTGCTTAACATTTACACACTGCTAGCAGCAGTTGCGGAAGCAATCGGTTATTTTATGGGACAAACAAAAATTAAACTTAACAAAGTTTTAAGTACAAACACTGCAAACAAATACAGTGAACGTGGGGTAGGAATTCATATAGTAATAGTTCTCTTAGAGATTTTTTTTGAATCTCTTGGGTCTCTCACTATGGTCTCAGGCAGTCCACTCGCCTCAGCTTCCCAAAGTGCTGGGATTACCGGCTGAGCCACCGAGCCCAGCCTTTTTTCCCTGTTGTTACCAAGGCTGGTCTTGGACTCCAGGGCTCAGGTAATCCTCCTGCCTCAATCTCCCAGAGTGCTGAGCTTATGTGTGAGCCACTGAGCCTGAAAGCTCCTCCTTTTGACTGCATTGGAAAACTGGCTCCTTTGGTTTTGCTACAGTGGTGCTAAAGGAACTTAAAATGTATCCTATTTTGTCAGCACATAAAACATTAATTAAAACTTCTCATTTGGAAGATTTACAG
The DNA here is from genome assembly GCF_000164805.1 of Carlito syrichta. NCBI lineage: Eukaryota > Metazoa > Chordata > Mammalia > Primates > Tarsiidae > Carlito > Carlito syrichta. Next base: position 642,478 of record NW_007260132.1, on the reverse strand, counting down.
GACACAGAAGCTGCTGGCTGCCTCAGGGCTGCTGCAGCTGATTATATGTAGATCCAGCAGAGAACTGTTGTGGGTAGAAATGTATCCTTCAAGAAGATGTTGACTTCAGTCCTGACCCCCAGGAACTGGGAATATGAGCTTATTTGGAAATAGGTTTTTGGAGGTGGAAGGATTGCGGGAGCCCAGCAGGCAAGGCTGCAGTGGCCGGGAGCGGCCACTGCATGCCAGTCTGGGTGACCGAGTGAGACTCCGACTCAAAAAAAAAGATGAAGTCATTACAGAGTGGACTCTAATTCAGTATGACTGATGGCCTTACAAAAAGGGGAAATTTGGACATAAAGGGAAGAGGATGTATGGGAGGGATCCAAAAAACTTAGAATTTACTTATAAAATCTTGTATATTTATTCTTACATGCTTAAGTTTCCACCAAAGCACACTGTTTGATGCAACACACTTTTCGAGATGCTTTTTCCACTGCTCAAAACAGTTTTGAACTCAACAATTTTGATGCCTTTTAGTACTTCAGCCATTTTTGTTTCACCTCTTCCACATCGGCAAAACGTTTCCCTTTGAGGACCTTTTTCAGGAGGGAAACCAGAAAAAGTCGCTCGAAGTGAGATCACGTGACTAGCAAGGGTAGGGCATGAGGACCATGCCATTTTTGGCCCAACACTGCTGTACACTCAGCTTGGTGTGGGCAGGTACATTCAGAAATCACCCATCATGAAATGGGTAAATGCATTGAAAGAATCTCCAAAAAAAAAATGTGCTGAAGCCAAACTCAGCCTGTTGCAACAATGCTAGCTGGTACACTGATGCCTGTGGGTTTCTCAAACACTTACCTAGCAGAAGCAGCCTGTACTACCAGGGGCTCACCCTCCAAAAAATAATCCCAGTTGTTTTTGAGTCCCCCTTGTAAAGATGTGGACAGAATACCGTGTATGAGCCAGCATCTGAGGCTGCTAGATGCTGGGAGAGAGGCATGCCACGGATTCTCTTGACTTCAGACTTCTGTCTAGCCTCTAGAACTGTGAGACAATTGCTGTCATTTAAGCCACCCAGTTTATGGTACTTCGTTATGACAGCCCCTAGAAACTAGTACTACTACAGAGATTTTTTTCCCCTAATTTTGGCAAGCAGTTATGGCTTCCTGCCAAGCTATGCATCCATGAGACTACATGCTTACCAAGGAAGCAACTTTCCTAAGGGATACCAGTTAGCAGCCTAAACTTTCTTCTGAGAAACCCAGCCTACTCTTTGTGACAAACTGCTGAAGACCACTACTGCTATGGCCTAACGTTTGTATTCCCTCAAAATCCCTGTTGAAACCTAACCACCACCGTGATGGTATTTGGAGGCTGGTTCTTTGGGAGGGCTCAGAATGGGATTTGTGCTGCTTGTCAAAGTGGCCACAGAGTTGCCTTGCCTCTTCCACCTTGTGAGGACACAGCAAGCAGACCCTCGCCAGACGCCCGGTCTGCCAGTGCTGTGGCCTTGGACTCTCCAGCCTCCAGAACTGTGAGAAATGTCTGTTGTTTATAAGCTGCTCATTCTATGTCATTTGGCTACAACACCTCAGACAGACTTAAGGGAGCTATCAAATGGTTTCATTGTGTCTGATTGGTTGAGGTATAACATACTGTGTTAGCAGTATGCTAGAGAAAGGTTCTTGGGCACATGACCCTTTCAAATAAATTAACTAAAATATTCAGTTCCAACTTGGAAATGAAAATTTCCTGAAATTTTATTTTTAGGAAATTAGAACAGCCCTTAAAACCATTTCTGCATGAGATTCTGTGTATCAAAGTCAGAAAATGTAGTAGTTTTCCTTAAAATGTCATTTACCTTTTTTCATCCTACTTAAACACTGCATACATTTTTCTTCTCAGAGGTGTGAGGTTATCAGATGGCAAGGGGCTTACGGTCTAGAGAAATTACACTAGTGAAAAGCTGTCAGTTTTTCTTCAGGCATGAGTTACAGGGGTCTTGAGTTACAGGTGTTTCGACTGGGAGGAGAAGTAACTACCGAAGACCAAAGAGCGTATCTTCAACTTTATTTTTTTGAATCTACAATTGCAAAGTGGTTCTTGGTCACTGCTCATCCCACTGCACAGTATATTCGTACACATTTAGAAAACTCAGGAAAATGTTCTTTAAAAATTATACTATAATAGAATTTACCCTATTTTACTGGCCAAGCATGAAAAATACATCCCAAATGCACCTTTCTCTAATTTTCTTGTGAATCTTATTGACATTACTTTTATAGCTATCTGTGTATGCACAGAATCGAGGGCATTGTTTTACTTCAGTAACCTTTCTTACAAAGTTAGGAAGTTTAAAAGTGTATTTTGTCTCGAGGACTTAAAATTTGTAAACACCAAGAAACAAATCATACCCTCCAAACCTCCGGCTGCTGTTTGCTCGCTGTTTTTAAAGTGAAGGCTCCCATTTCTGGTTGAAGACTTGGGCAAAGCTGAGCAGGCTCACACAGCCCAACGACCACCTTAGCAAGCATTTGTTCTTTAGGCCTAAATCATTTCATCAGGACGAGTATATCCTGAGCTCCCACTCCGAGAGGCCCATGCCCCGTCAAGAGTTCTCATAATCAGCCATGAGAATGATTTACAATGACCGTTCACATCTGACGGCAAAATGACTGCCAACGCCTTATGCAAACCACCTAAAATCAATTCTTGTATTCTGAAACTGGATTCTCCATAGCTGGGTGCCTGCGGTATGACTAGAATAAGTGCATTGCTGGCATCTTGCTGGAAAGGATGGATGCAGGCTTAGCATGACAGCTCATCTTCGAAGGTTCTCTTCTCATGATGCCATCATGTTAGGCAGAAGAAAGAGGACAGCAGCAGACCTTATGGACTCTCATAAAATTAAAGATAGCTAGTGCCATGTGTCAGGCACCCTGCTACTCGCAAGTCTCTCTAACACGGCTAAATGCCCTTTAGCACTTTCTCTTCTATAATGCAAATGGGTCCTGGTGTCTTGTTCTTCCCTTTGTCCCCTGTCCCTTGACTGCCTTTTGTAGGCTTTTCTCATCATCTGCTGGAGTGTGTTCCCTGACTCATCAAAGGCACCTGGGTGAGGCCAGCGAGCATGGCAAACTGTGTCTAGCCCATGAGACAGGCTATGACAACAGGAGCGACAAAGGAAAAAGATGGAGACCAGCAACAAAGCAGAGGCTTTTAGCTCACAGTGTGGGGCTGCTGACGGTTAGGAAGAGAGGCGCTGCTAAGCAGCCTCCTGAGCAGCACCTCGATGGAGCCGAAGCAGTGCCGCACTTGAGTTCAAAAGACCCGGGCCTTGGTCCTGGGTCTGTCGCTTTGCGTTGTGTGGCCTTTCACAAGCCAGCCCTTCCTGAGCTTCAGGCTCTCCATCTGTCAAACGGGAAGAACGACATCTGTCTTTCCCACCAGAGAAGACTGTGGGCATCAGATGTGTTTACAACTCCCTGGTAAATGACAACATTGTATGGAAATACAAGTTGTTTGATGGATTAGAAATGGATATGCAGGAGGAAAGTATCTATGGCTTCACGTTGTTAGCAAAATCTGATTATAATTTGAATATGTAAACTAAGTCTAGTTGGCTTTCTCCTCATAGAGCCCTAGCTCATCTTTTTTTGGGTCTGCTCTGCTGAGTTGCTGACCCTGAGGAATAACGTCCGTCTCTTCCTTTTACAGTGCTCTGTACTTCTGCTTCCAGGAGCCTGCGAGGACGGTCCGTGCCGTCGCAAAGCAGGTCCCAAAAGGCAGAGTTGAGTCTCGCTCGAGAAAAATGTCGTTTCACACCTTGATGGCGAGGAGGGTTTTTGGCTACTGGTACAAAATAGAGATCACTGCCCCAAACGAAAGAAAGATTAAGGAAATGCTTCCATGGCAACAACTTCCTGCAGAAAACTGGATCCGGCCTTCAATCGCTGGATACAATACTTTCATTTTTGAGATGTATGTAGAAACCACGTTGATATCTTGGTCACCTAGGAAAGGACACACGTTATTTTAGCTGCAGAAAACGTAGTTATCCACTAACAGTCAGAGAGGGGGAAAACCCTAACATCCTTTGTAATTATAAAAGGGAGGATATTCCTTTCATAAGGAAGGGTAAGTGTCACAGAAGACAAGAACACTGGTGGTCGTAAGTGCAAAGAGTTGGATTGCTTTTTCACGGTCCAGGTGTGAAATGTGCCTGTGGTTTTGTATTGGGAAACCGGGGGGAGTGGAGTTGCCTCCATTCTGAGATGACTCTGGAAAGAAGCTGCTGACGTCGCAGCCTTTGAGCCACTCCAGGGCACGGACATCAGGGACCTGGGCCAAGAGCAACGAGTTGGGAGGCGAACGTGGCTTCCTTTTGTTTGCTTGCTCAAGAACTATTCTCACATGCTGGATGGTGGGGCAACCAGGTTTCTTTTCCAAAAGCGAGGCGGGGTGATCAAGACATACTAATGGCCTACAGCTACAACAAACCTATGGAGACCTGACAGAATTCTGTTTTATTTTATTATTTTATTTTGATTTTTTTGAGTTGGAGTCTCAGTCGCCCAGACTGGAGTGCAGTGGCATGCTCACGGCCACCGCAGCCTCAGCCTGCTGGGCTCCAGTGATCCTTCCGCCTCAGCCTTCCAAGTAGCCAGAACAACTGGCACATGTCATCACGCCCGGCTAATTTTTTGATTTATCGTAGAGATGAGGTCTCGCCAAGTCACCCGGGCTGGTCTCAAACCCGTGGGCTCAGGCAATCCTCTCACCTCGGCTGGGATTATAGGCGTGAGCCACTGCACCCGGGCTGGAATTCAGTTTTAAAAATATCACTTCAATACTTGAGAAAAGACCTCTTCTCTCCATAGTGGTTCTCACCCCTGGGTGCATATTAGAATCACTGGAAGAGACTTTATATCCAACCCAATTAAATTAGACTCTCTTAAGAGCAGGGGCCAAGGCATCGGTCTTTAATTTAAAAGGCTCACCATGCGGGGCTCGGTGTAATCCCAGCACTTTGGGAGGCCGAGGCGAGTGGATTGCCTGAGCCCGCGGGTTCAAGAACAGCCTGGGCAACTTGGCAAGACCTCGTCTCTACAATAAAATAAAAAATTAGCATGGTAGCTGCATCTGTAGTTCCAGCTACTTGGAAGGCTGAGGTGGAAGGATCGCCGGAGCCCAGCAGGTTGAGGCTGGGGTGGTGGTGAGTGTGCCACTGCACTCCAGCCTGGGAGACAGAGTGAGACTCCAACTCAAAAAATAAAACAAAGCTCACCGGGTGATTATAATGCATCGCCAGGGCTAAAAACCCTTAGGTCCAGACTTCTGCATGAACTGCTTTCCTCTTACACCATGAGTCTGGGCTTGAGTGATGCCCAGCCGTCAGCCTCATTGTCTCACGGGGGCCTTGAAGCCTGCCTTTCCATCTGCTATCAATGAATGGACAGAAGTAGCCAGCACCTGTCCTCCTTTGGCCTGGCTCTGTCCTCCACCCTCCTTGGCAAATGCAGCCAAAATGGCAGACCCACCAGGATAAGGCTGAGGAGGCTGAGTGTCCTGGAGATGCTGAGAAGCCGTGTGTCTTGGAAGCCTCCTGGCTTCCCCCAGGAAGAGGAAGGGGGAGTGTGTTCTATAACAGAGACTCTGTGCACATGAGGTGGCTCTCAGCTACGTTTCTAGAAGTGAGGCTGGCCTGTGACGGCCCTCGGTGCTGCCGGAAACATCTACTGATGTCAAGTATGACTGTTTGTATCATTTGTTCCACCAGCCCCACTGGATGTGCTGGGGGAGTGCTCATCCCACCATCCACACCCGCCTGACCTACTCACACGGAAAGCTTCTTCAAGAAAGAAAATCGAGATGATTTAATAGGATGGTTTTCCACGTCCAAGCCAAAGTTCCAGAGTTGGGACTGTTCTACGAATGCACAACTTACAGGCATTTTGTAACTTCAGCAGCTGCTTAGATGTCGTTAAAAGCACTTTAAAACATGCTTGATTTGGGGAAAAATGGGTTTTCCCTGGGTTGAATGGAGACGGATATGGGCTGGGGGCGTGACACGTTCCTCAGGGCTGTGCTGCTGTTCGCCGACCCGCAGAGCAGGAGGGAGCCAGCAGCCCAGGGGTGAGATCTGGCTTTGCCCTCCCAGCGCCAGGAGCTGCTCCCCTTCTCGGCCCTGGCCTGCGGTCCTTGAGTCCCTTTGGAATGAGGAAGGGAGGAGATGCTTGTGCTCACCGGAGTCGTGTTTTAATAATTCATCTTTTATCATCTGGTATCCATCTCCACCTTTGGCCAGGAAGCTCGGGAGGATCACCTTATACACCTCATCCATTCTGAGAGGGCTGTAGCTGGGGACTCGACACTTAGTGCAAAGAACATCTAGCTTGACCACTCTGTCCCCGGGTTTTCGGGAAAGATCATACACCACATGGATTCCTAGAAAAGAAACGCATATCTTTTTACCAGATCCAAAGGGAGAGTTCTGCTTCTAAGAAAGAGATTTTGGCCGAGATTTTGGCCAAGATCTAGAATCGGGCACAGAGCTACGGTTTTCCTTAGTTTAAGCATGAGTGAAATTTCATGAGAGAACTGCGGTGACATGGCTGCGGCCCTTTCTCGACTAGCTTTATCCTCGAGTCCTTCCAGGAGACTCAAGAACTGCTGGAAGGAAAACCAGCTGGGGAACAGAAGGGACAAAGATTGACTCCAGGGAGAAACCACACCTTTCATTGTTTTCCTTTACAATCTTGAAATAACTGGTCTAGTAACTGGGTCGATGGCTTTAGAAAATGAGAAACAGATGAGAGGCAGAGAGCATTTTACAATTTTGAAGATTACCAAGTGGATCGGGCAATTTTCTTTTTTTTTTTTTTTTTTTTTTTTTGAGTTGGAGTCTCACTCTGTCGCCCAGACTGGAGTGCAGCGGCCGCTCCCGGCCACCGCAGCCTCGACCTGCTGGGCTCCGGCGATCCTTCCGCCTCAGCCTTCCGAGTAGCCGGAATTACAGGCGTGCGCTACCACGCCTGGCTGATTTTTTGATTTATGGTAGAGATGAGGTCTTGCTGCCCAGGCGGGTCTCGAACCCGCGGGCTCAGGCAATTCACTCATCTCAACCTCCCAAAGGCGCGGGATTACAGGCTGAGCCACCGAGCCCGCCTGACCGGGCAATTTTCACAAAGCATATAGCTCCCCAACACTTTGTAGGAGCATCAAAACACTGCTGTTTCCTTGACTCCCTCCTGTTTTCCGAGAATGGCCGGGTCACCTACGTGCGGCAGACCGGGACCACCCCACTGCCTTCTGCAGCCATCCAGTCTCAACCCGGAGGCGCTGAGATGGAGGATTTGGCACAGCAATTACACCCGTCAAGTGGGGCCACAAGCTCCAGGCCAAAAAGAGGCCAGAACATGGCTTCTAAGTAAAGTCAGATTATTAGTTAAGAGCTTAATTCACCAGACGATGGAAGTAATTATTGACAAAAGCATTTCAGAAGCCCTTGGCAATCTGGGAAGCATTTACTTCCATTCGGTCTTCACTGCAATTCATGAGAGAAGCATGACAGGTCTTCTCACTGTGTTCAGATAGGTTGTGGACTAGACCCAGGTCACAGTGAGACGAGAACCAGCACCCCTTCAAACCATGGCATGGTTTCAGGTAATTACAAATGGAAGAGAGGAGAGGATTTTTTTTTTTTTTAAGAAAAATACTGAATGCTTAAACAGCTGAGATTGTGATAGAGGCTGGGCTCGGTGGCTCAGCCTGTAATCCCAGCACTTTGGGAGGCCGAGGTGAGTGGATTGCCTGAGCCCGTGGATTGCCTGAGCCCGTGGATTCGAGACCCGCCCAGGTCACTTGGCGAGACCTCATCTCTACAATAAATCAAAAATTAGCCGAGCGTGGTAGTTCCAGCTAATTTTTGATCCTTCCAGGCGGAAGGATCTCCGGAGCCCAGCAGGTCGAGGCTATGGTGGCCGGGAGCAGCCACTGCATTCCAGCCTGGGCGACAGAGTGAGACTCCAACTCAAAAAAAAAAAAAACATTGTAATAGAAACTAGACCTCAAGGCAGCTGGTCTGCTTAGCGTTTAGAGGGCCCATCTGATGTCCCGGTCAAACTTGGCAGATTCTGCCCACTGCCAGAGCTTTGGGGCTTGGACCCCAAACTAATCTCAGTGGCTCTGGGAGACCGCAGCCATTGAAAGATGATGCATTGGTACTGGGTGGGAGAAAGCCCAAAGAAGCCTGGCCACGGAGGTCCTGGTGAGCCAACCGGCTGAGCCAACCAGCAGGAAATCTCCCATCACCTTGGACGGGCCATGCCTGCCGCTGGGTGACTTACCGCCCACCTGCAGGAACTCCCCCGTGGACTGGCCATAGCGGTGCACGCTGTGCTCGAAGACCTTCTTCAGGGTGGAGCCTTTTAACTGGACCAGGTCAAACGTGCCTCCAAAGGGCAACACAGCAGCCAGGTTCTCCCAGGTAATTACGCCTGAGGGTAGTCACAGAGGAGGCAAGAAGAAAAATGCCTGGAGAAAATGTCCACCCCCAGACCAGTTTCCCTCCGAGCCGGGGGAAGAGGCGAGGAGGAGGCCGAGAGAGCAGCATCAGCTCTGTCTCTGTGGTTCCTGACCTGCGGAGGGAACGGATTCCGGAGGCCTCTGGCCCTGCCCTCCACCCGGGGACAAGATGGAGGGTGCTCACGTGTGGCCAAGCCTCAAAAGTCCAGGCAGCCTTGGATCTCCTGGCTGGGGGCTGGATGCCCAGTAGGTTGTCTGGCGTTGCTCACGTCCTCCAGACAAGTGGTGGGTCCCTGCCGTCTGACTTTGAGATGAGTCAGGGGCCTTGTACTGAGGCTGACTGGTTCTGACACTCTATCAGGGAGGTCTGCAAGAGGTCTGGAATTCTGTTTAGTGGATTTATTTTACCCCATATAATCTTACGTCTCTAAGAAGATGCGAAAATAATGTTTTGGCTGGAGGCCATGGCTCACACTTATCCTCCCCGCACTTTGGGAGGCCGAAGTGAGAGAATCGCTTGAGCCCAGGAGTTCGAAAGCAGCCTGGGCAACACAGCAAGCCTTGTTTCTACCAAAAAAATCAGAAAATTAGCTGGGCTTGGTGGCCCACATGCGTAGACCTAGCCACTTGGAAGGCTGAGGCAGGAGGATCGCTTGAACCCAGGAGTTCAAGGCTGCTGTGAGCCATGATTGTTGCCACTGCATTGCAGCCTGGTGACAGAGCAAGATCCTGACTCTCAAAAAAAAAACAAAAACAAAAAGCAACATTTTAATTCAGTGGTACATGTTTTCTGACACTGTTTCCAGTGATTTTGTCTATTTTTTTTTCAGATACTGAGGTGGTATTTTACATAAGTCACCCATGATTATTATTTAGCCTTGTGAGTCAGGAACTTTTTTTTTTTGAGATGGAGTCTCCCTCTGTCACCCACACTGGAGTGCAGTGGCCGCTCCCGGCCACGGCAGCCTCGACCCGCTGGGCTCCGGCGATCCTCCTGCCTCAGCCTTCCAAGGAGCTGGAACTACAGGCGCGTGCTACCACGCCCGGCTGATTTTTTGATTTATTGTAGAGATGAGGTCTCGCCAAGTGGTCCAGGCGGGTCTCGAACCCGCGGGCTCAGGCGATCCACTCACCTCAGCCTCCCAAAGGCGCGGGATGACAGGCTGAGCCACCGAGCCCGGCTGAGCCAGGAACTTCTACCAAGCTTGGCCTCCACTAACCCCAGTGCCTCTTCCGTGTGTGTCCTTCGGGCTAGGTCCCGGACCTGAGCCACGGCGAGCCTTCGCTTAAAGGACTGGCGTTCTGGGACGTGGCCGGCAGCAGAGCGGAGCTGGGGCTGTGCGTGGGTGAGGAGGGCAAGAGCTCCAGCGGGAGGCAGGTCAGGGGCCGGGCCGGGCCGGGCGGGCCTACCGTTGTTGCGCTCATCGATGGGCGACCGGATGCCGCCTCCGTTTAAAATGCACATGGACACGTGGTTCCAGAACATTTCGTCCGGGTGTCTGAGGTTGTTGTTGATCTGCAACAGTAGCACAGGGTTCTGTGAGCGATCCCGGGTTTTCTTCCTCAGGAGCTGCTCCGGGAACCTTGCTAGCTCTTCTGAGGAAACACAGCCACTCCCTTGCTGCGACGTTTCCAGAGATTTCTCGATGACTGTCAGTCAGAACTGGTTTTATGCTCTTGAGAAAATGTCCACCCCCAAACCTGTTCCCCTCAGAGCTGGGGGAAGAGGTGAGGAGGCCGTGGGAGCAGGCTCAGCTGTGTCTCCACGGGGCCTGACCCTTATGGGGCAATGGATGGGATGGGGTGGCTCGCGCCCGTAATGCCAGCGAGTTGAGAGGAATGCTTGGGCCCAGGAGTTTGAGACCAGCCTCAGCAACATAGTGAGACCTTGTCTCTACCAAAGATGAAATAATAAGCTGGGCGCGGTGGCAGGCCTGTAGTGCCAGCTCCTCAGGGGGCTGAGGGGGCAGGATCTCCTGAGCGCAGCAGGTCGAGGCTGCAGTGAGCTGTGATCATGTCACCGCACGCCGGCCTGAGAGACAGAGGGAGACCCTGACTCAAAACAAACACGCCCACTGGTTTTATGCTCTGAGAAGCAAAAATGTGGTATCGTGACCAGTCCTGTGTCAGAAACAAGGAGCTCTCAGCCCCTTCTGGGTATTCTCAGGCTACCTGGCCTTAGCAAAATGGTCTCTCGCTGGTAGCCCTAGGGTCAGGACTGGGCCACCTGCATAGGCTGGCCTGAGGCCGCATTCCTGCACAAGCTCTTTGGTGCCTGGCCTGAGGCCGGGGCCCTGAAGTCTGCTCAGCAGTAGACCTCATGCCAATGAGACATGGCCTCCAAGTCCATGTCCCCAGCCAATTCGCAAGCTGGCAGTTTTGGACACACAAAGACAGCTTCCTGCAATGGAAGAATCACATCCATTCTTACTTTTGCAAAACATATGTTTAGTTTTGAGAAACAAAATAGGCCTGTAATTCCAGCATTTGGGGAGGCCGAGGCTAGAGGATTGCTTGAGGCCAGGAGTTCAAGACCAGCCTGGGAAACAGTGTGAGACCCCAGTCTCTAGAAAAATGTTTTTAAAAAATTAGCTGGGCACGGTGGCGCAAACCTGTATCCCAGCTACTCAGGAGGCTGAGGTGAGAGGATTGCTTGAGCCCAGGAGTTTAAGGCTGCAGTGAACTATGACTGCACCACTGCTCTTCAGTCTGGGTGACAGAGCAAGACTGTCTAAAAAGAAACAAAAAGGAAAAAGAAATAAAATGGAAACATTCTCATTTGAAAAAAAAGCAGTGCAAAAAACCAAAAGTTTTCTTAGATTGCTTTTTACCCTCTGTAACAGAGAGAGGTAAGCACTGCCAACAGCCTAGGGGTTCCCTTCCAGACCTTTCTCTAGACATTCACACATGGGACACTCTTTCACAATTCTCACAGGCTTGACTGCACGAGGCTGGAGGGCCTGGGGAGCATGATGGCTGGCATTCCCTTGGCCAGCATTGACTGAGTGTGGCTGCGTCCACATGCTGACCACGGCAGTGGAATGCCTGACTCCCCTGGGTGCGGCTGTGAGCCCGCGGAAGCGGAGAGTCTGACATGGCAGACCACTCAGTATGGCCGCCGGGGAGCGACCCCGGCCAGCATGCAGACAGGCGGATTGGGGGGTGCTTTCCACGGGTGACCTTGCTCAGCCACAGGACTCCTCACCACACGATAACGGCGTTTGCTCGTTCTAGGCCCGTGCCGGAGGCTCCGGCCCCAAAGGCCCAGGTTCTCTGGAGCCCCGAGGACAGGCCAGGGAAAGGCCATCCGGCCAAGTTAGGACCCAGCAGACAGGCTTTATCTGCCACATCGACATCTTCAGGGTAGAGCCTGTCTGCGCAACAGGCCATCTCACGAAAGGCAAGCAACATGCAAAATGCAGACATCTAAGAGAAATACCTTCCAAAAAAGGTTTTCATCTTGTCACGCAGCTAAGTGGTGGCCACCCGACTGAGGGACTCAGCATGAAACCCCCCGAGCTCTGCCTGGGCACTGGTGTTTTAAGAGCCCCCGACTCTGCAGCTCCCAGCGTGTCCCTCCTCGTGTCCATCCTTCCCCCCGGCTGAGGCCGCCCCCCCCGACTCCTGCGGGCGACATACCATGGCATCACAAATCAGGTTGCCCATATTGCATTCTTGAAAGCGGCACGACTGAGCGGAGCCATTCAGGTAGACAATAGTTCTCCCCAGTTCCTGGGTGGAGTAGTTATCTAATTTTATCCTCCATTTGTTTATGTCTGCTTTGATGCCCGGATCTAGAATAAAAAGAAAGAAAGGAAGAAGGGAGAAAGGGAGCCTACGGTTAAAGCAGATCTCACGTCGGGCGGGGGTCTAGAGAAGGAATCGACACCATCTGGCTTCCCTGCTGTGAGTTCATCGTCTTTGCCATGTTTGTGGGCATTCTGGTTTTGACCATGGAATCTCCTGAGAAGCTCTGTTTTGCTTCCTGCTGATGGGTCGGGGAGGCCCACTGATTTCAGGACAGGCCGGACATCTGACTGTCGACACGTCCGGTCTGTAGGAGTCACTCACTGGCCCACCTGGGACAGCAGTTGTGGGCAATGAGTGACTCATACGGGCACAGGGGTGGGTGCAGGGGCGCCCTGAGGGGCTGCTGGGCTGTGCGGAGCCCCGCCCCCCTGGCTGCCGAGAGGCCCATGCTGTCACCACAGGCTCTCCCGAGTGGCACTTCCTGCCTTCATCCTGCGTGATATGGCAGGGGACAGGTGGGCAGAGGAGTGTGTCCGTGCATACTATATTTTCATGAGTGATGCAAAAACGAATTTTTACCGGGAGCCCCAGACATAAAAGAAAGCGATTCCCTCATTGGATAAATACAGAAACCGAGGCCCACAGACTGGGAACTTGCCCAAGGCACCCCGTCCCCGCGGTGGCAGGGGTGGGGCGGAGTTTCAGCCCCGCCCTGCCCAGTTTGAACCCTTTTGTTTCAGGAACCACCTCTCCCGTGGACGCGAGTTGAGAGTGGCTCTTGCACATCAGGATGAGTCTTCTAAAAGGCAGAAGCAGCAGTGATGCCCAAAGTCTGGTGCTGAGAAGACGTGGAAAAGCAAACGGGGCTTTTGGCATTTGGTTAAGTTTCAAATCTCCTTATCCATGAAGGGGGTGAACTCAAGGGAGAAGCTAAATTCTTCAACAGTATTACAGTCTTTTCCTGACACATTTTAAAAAAAGGACGGGGGCCATCTGGCTTGGGGGTTGGTGAAACATTCCCGGGAATGCCGCATACCTTCAGGAATGCTGCTGTTCAGGAGAATGGGATTCCCGTGCGACGTGATGACGTTTCCTTTGTCGTCAAACTCAACCTTCAGGTAGCCGAGGTATTTGCCGAAAGCATAGGCCTGGACCACAGGAACCTTCCGCCCGTCGTCGGAGGTGACGAGGAACGGGTACTTCCCGGCAGGCACCTCCTTGGAGGGCGGGTCGCCTGGAACGAAAGAGCCAGAGCTGGTCAGCGCGGCCCTCGCGGCCACTGGCCGGGGCAGTGCTGGATGGACGACTCGCTGGCAGCTGCCAGGAAGGGCTGAGCTTCCATGCCTCCTCCCATGCTTCACTCAGCAGATTTAGCAGGCTCTTCCCAAGTCCAGGGCACGGTGCCTGGCGCCGTGGGGTGCACGCAGATGGGGTGTCGAGGTGTATCCCGCCTCCACCCTCACCTGGCTCCACCCTCACTCGCCAGGTGAATCGGCCAAACCATTTCGCTGTACTGGACTTCAGTTTCCTTGCCTGTCAAGGTGGCAAAATAACGACGCCTGTTCCACAGCGCTCTCGAGGGGGTCACATGTCTACACTCCCTAGCACGCTGCCTGGCATCCAGCAGGTGCTCAATAAATCTATTTCCCTTGGCAGGGTCTGGCAGTCTCCAGAAACCCCAGACACACACTCCAAAGCTTAGAATCTTTCGTGGAAGACGCAGAAAGACCCTTAGGTCTTGCTGCTAAATTCTGCACCCTCTCAGAGCCAGAAGAGCCCCGTTCACCCGGGGGCTGGCCAGCACGCACACCGCCAGCCCTCACTCTGGCTGCGCTGTGCAGGTCTCCGTCTCCAGAGGAGGGCGGCCCCCACCGCCCTGGACACAGGCCTGCACGGGGCAGGGAGTGTGGCCACTCCGCGAGCGTCGGCCCAGACTCCAGTCCCTCGTCACCGTTCCGTTATTTGACGCTGTCCCCTCCTTGGGGCACACTGACTCCTATTTTTCCTCCACAGAGACGTGACAGGGTCTGGGCTGTTTCAAACCAGATGCTGGAACAGGTGCCCTTGACCTCCTACTCACAGAGGGCCCGAGAACCTCAGCACCTGTTGGCTCCACATGGGGCCGGGTCCCGAGGGTCGGCCAGGAGCCGGCCCCAGGCTTCGTCCGTCAGTCCTCCAGCGTCCTAGGAGGCAGGTCCTGTCATCACCTCCACTTCCCAGATGGGAAGGCTGGTGGTCCCAGGCGCAGTTCTCAGGGTCACGCAGCTGGGAGGTCACGGTCTGGCCACCACCCACCCGGCCTGCCGCGTGCCATTCTCAGGGAGGCGGGCGGCCAAAACCCGCTTACCCAGTCCAACACACAAACCCAGGGCTTTGTGTCCCAAGCGCCTTCCGGGCTTCTCCCTCCACCCGGGACAAGCCGGAGCCTGAAGGGCCCGCAGCTGCCATCGGCCCGGCCCAGGGCAGACCCCCTTGACGCAAGAACCCCGGGGTGGAAGGCCTGCACATGCCAGCGCGTCACAAGCAGCACACAGCTGCTGCCAACCCTCACGTCTTCTCTGACGGCTCCCGCCGGGTGCAGAGAACAGAGCCCAGGAACTTCACTCTCCCAGAAGCGCCCACCCTGGGATCCAGGAGGAGCCTTGCTCTGTCTCCGTCTGCAGCGTGTGGCTTCAAAGGGGACGGGGGGCTGTCGGCTGTGGTGGTGGCAGACGACCTGATGCGTGATCGGCAGCAGGAAAGGTTGACTCTCTAGTCGTGCTCATTCTGTTCTCTGCTGGTCCTCTTTTGGGCGAGCCGGGAGCCTGGTCTTCACTTCAGGGGCCGGGGGTCAGGTACCCCCCCTCCAAGCCCTCCGGCCTCTGAGCTCAGATGCTTGAGAAGGTGCAGTCCCAAGAATGCCCACCAGGGGGCGGAGAACAGCCCCTCCAGGGAGAAAAAGCACCCAGTTCCTGAGATGGGGAGTCTGGCGGTTTCCTGGAAGCCCAAGAGAGTGGCATGCCCGCCTTTGTTTAGCCTTTCTCTCCCTGCCTTCCAGGGAAGTAATCTGAGCTTGAACAGATGGTAAAAGTCGGGAATCCGACCCTCCGGTCCAAGGCCTCGTCAGGTCAGCACGCACCCTGCAAACAGGTGCTCACGGCCTCAGCTCCCCGCCTCACTGGGAACAGTTTGGGAAGGCCTTGGGGTCGCTTTTGTTAGCACCGAAGACGCGTCACCCGCGGGAACACAAAACAAGGAGGATGCTACCCACGCAGCTGAGGCAAGAGCTGGTCTCCTTTGGCTACGCGCTGCCTCCTCCACAGCTGAGCCCTGTGGCCCGCCTCCACGGGCGACCCCAGAAAACCACGGGCAGAGAAAGCACTCCCGGGCTGCACGTGTCCCCCACCACTCTGTGTCACTCCGGCAGAGACGCTGGTGCCCAGAATATTCTTTCCGCCAAGAGCCGCACATCTGCCTTCGGAAAGCTGACTTGTCATCGTGGCAGGAGGGAGAGTGTTCCCCGGAACTCTGTCCTCGTCGCCCAGCCGATAGCCAAGGCAGGAACCAAAGCTGGAAGCGCTGCGGAGCTGCGGACGGACATCTGGAGACGGTAAAGGCGGCATTTGCTGGCAGGGAGCGAGTCCCGGAAGAAGCCAGAGAAGGCGGTGACGCCGAGTGCGTGTCTAGACAACCGCCCCAGAGTCGCACGGTGACCGATGGAGGTGCTGGGAGCAGACCGTCCACGTGGCTTTCCACGGGCTGCATGACGGGATGCTTTGAGGCGGTCCATGCTGTGATTTGAACACGTACAAGAACCTGTTTAAGAACCCGGAATTGGGGCCCTTGTGTGAGGACTGCATAGTAGTAGCTGGTAACTAGCATATTTCAAATGATTACATCTAAGGGACCGGAATCTCTTTTACATTACTTGGAAATGGTCACTCCCACCAGACACTGCCTTTTTTTTTGAGTTGGGATCTCATCTACTGCCCAGGCTGGAGTGCACTGGCACAAACGCAGCTCACCACAGCCTCAAATGCCTGGGTTCTAAGGAAACTTCTGCCTCAGCCTCCCAAATAGCTGGGACTACAGGTGTGTGCCACCATACTGACTATTTTGGGGGGGGTTTGTTTTGTTTTGTTTTGTTTGAGATGAGGTCTTTCTATGTTGCCCAGGCTGGTCTTGCACTCCTGGGCTCAAGCAATCCTCCTGCCCTGGCCTCTCAGAGTGCTGCGGTTACAGGCATGAGCCACTGCACCCAGCCTCAGTATCCTTTCCATGACATTAAGTTCTCTGAGGGCAGGAGCAGCTGTGTCTCTAGGGGTTGCCTAGCACGTAGTAGGTGCTCAATGAATGTTTGTTGAATGACTGAACTTACAGAGCTTAGCGAATATTCTTCTATAGACCACACAATGTTTTTATACTTTCCCTGTGGTGGAATCTTGTCGAAGTGAGTGATACCTGAGTGCACGCCTCTTCTCCTGGCCCCCTCAATCTTACGTTCTCAACTAGAGAGCTGGGTGGAAGCTGGGAGACAGGAGAATGGGTTTGGTGTCAGCCTCAGTCTGGTTTTTAGACCTGGGAGGAACGTGTAATCCCTGGAGCCTAATGTATTTCCTAAACTTGTAAAACAAAGATTTAACTAACAGTCTGAATCAACAGGGGTTCTTTTTTTTTTTTGAGTCAGAGTCTCACTCTCTGTCGCCCAGGCTGGAGTGTGGTGGCATGCTCACAGCCACCACCGCCTCGACCTGCGGGGCTCAAGTGATCCTTCTGCTTCAGCCTTCCAAGTAACTGGAATCCCAGGTGGGCGCCACCATGCCCTGCTAATGCTTTGATTGATTGTAGAGCTGTGGTCTCGCCAAGTTGCCCGGGCGGGTCTCGAATCCTTAGACTCAAGCAGTCCTCTTGCCTCCGCCTCCCAAAGCGCTAGGATGACAGGCATGAGCCCCGGTGCTCGGCTTCCATTTTCCTCCTTGAGGCTAGAGCCATCTGTCACACACAAGAAATTCTTGGCGGTGAGGCAGGTCTACACAGCAGGAAGCCGATCTGCTCAGGCTGAAGGGCTCCCCGCCGCCCCGCCCCGCAGGGTGCCTTGCAGGGACCCCTGGCCTTCAAGGCCCCGGCGCCCAGCTCCTCCGGCTCTGCCATCAGGCCCGCTGCCCACTCTCGTCTGGGAGCAGCTCAGGGATCCCGGAGGCCGTGCGCTTTCCCAAGTCTCGGCCCCGTCGGGAAGCCCCGGGCAAGCGGGGACCCTTCGCCGTCTCTCCGCGACCTCTGGACCCAACCATGCCGCATGGGCCGTCCCGTCTCCTTCAGTGCGTTTGAGGAGCCACGTGCTATTATCCGCGCCCAGACTATGTTACCCTCTTTTGCAAGTGCTTCGATGTGTTGCTCAAATCACTGTTTTTTGAGACAGGGTCTCACTCTGTTGCCCAGGCTGGATGCAGTGGCTCAACTGACGCTCACTGCAGCCTTGGCCTCCCGGGCTCAAAGGCTGCTCCCATCTTAGCCTCCTGCGTGGCTGGGACTATAAGCATGGGCCACCACACTTGGCTAGGTTTTTTTTTCCAGCGATGAGGTCTTGCTGTGTTGCCAGGCTTGCACTCCTGACATCAAACGATTCTCCTACCTCAGCCTCCCAAAGCGTTGGGCTCACAGGTGTGCGCCACTGCACCCGGCTGTACTGCTCAAATTCTTGCCCTTGGCTTCCAGTGAGCAAGGAGGAGGTCTAAAAGAGATTATCCATCTTCCAGACCGGACACTAAGCCCTCATGAAATCCAGTCCAGGCTTCCTGCTTGTGCCCAGGTCGGACTGGCTGGAGCACAGCAAGGAACCCCACGGGGTGGGACCAGCGTATCCCACATTCAGTCATTCATTTAACACATACTTACAGAGCTCCAACGAGTGTCCACCGCTTGGGGTCTCCACGGCCAGCAGGGCCGGCCTGTGGTTCTGGCTTCCTTCTTCTGAGGCCACTCAGTGGAAGATGGAGCAGAGAAAAGGAGGTGAACCCCTGGCTCTCTGTCGTCCTCTTCTCCTCACGTGGAATCTGGGCAGCCTCAGGGCTCAGTATCTCTCTAGATACCAGGTTTACTATTCATTTTTTACATTATAGAAGAGGTTTCTGGTGAGTGGATTGCCTGAGCCCGCGGGTTCAAAACCCGCCTGGGCAGCAAGACCTCAAAAATTAGCCAGGCGTGGTAGCTCACGCCTGTAGTTCCGGCTACACGAGAGGCTGAGGCGGGAGGATCGCCAGAGCCCAGCAGGTTGACCCTGGGGTGGCCGTGAGTGTGCCACTGCACTCCAGTCTGGGCGACAGAGTGAGACTCCAACTCAAAAAAAAAAAAGAACAGGTTTTTTTCTTTCTTTTTGAGTTGGAGTCTCATTTCATCGCCCAGGCTGGAGTGCAGTGGCACACTCACGGCCACCCCAGGGTCAACCTGCTGGGCTCTGGCGATCCTCCCGCCTCAGCCTCTCGAGTAGCCGGAACTACAGGCGTGAGCTACCATGCCTGGCTAATTTTTGATTTATTGTATAGATGAGGATTTGCCAAGTTGCCCGGGCTAGGCTCGAACTCACGGGCTCAGGCAATCCACTCTGCTCAGCCTCCCAAATTGCTGGGCTGGGATTACAGGCTGAGCCACTGAGCCCGGCGAGGTTTCTTTCTTAAAAACAAAAACAAATGAAAGTTTCCTTTTGCTCTTTCTTTCTTTTTGAGTCCGAGTATCACTGTTGCCCAGGCTGGAGTGCAGTGGCACTGGAGTGCCTGGCCACTGCAGCCTCGGCCTGCTGGGCTCATGTGATCCTTCCGCCTCAGCCTTCCAAGTAGCTGGAATCACAGGCACGCACCACCATGCCCAGCTAATTTTTTGTATAGACAAGGTCTTGCTATGTGGTCTAGGCTGGTCTCGAACCTGGGCTCAAGCAATCTCGGCCTGTAGTGCTGGAATTGCAGACGTGCCACCGTGCTTGACCAGAAGAGTTTTTTATATAACAACTTTTCAAAAACAAAAGTCATGGCTGCACAACTGTTTTCTGACTCACTGTGGCTTTTAAAATGCAGAAGCCAAGGGAATGGGGTAGATAGAGATTGATCTTCATCTTGACACATCCATGTAGTTCCAATGACTAGCGGCACTCTTTCAGAAGCAGCTTGATGTTAACAAGGAGGCAGATGCCCCCCAAACGGATATTCCTGCTGGTTTTCAAAGGGAAAATAAGCATTCAGCGGAAGAAGGTATCTATTCCTGTAGCGTGCAGTGCTGTGGGCAGCCAGCAAGTGGAACGCCTGGTTCCCTCGAGCCACCCGGGCCAGGTAAGCGGTTGGCGATGTCGCCAAGCACACACTTCGGGTAAGCGAATCACAGAGCACCTGGAAGCCACCTGCACCAAGGCCCAAGCTTTGACTCCAGATCCTGACAGAGTCCTTGGGAACACTCTCACAGGTGAGCAGTCTCGAGTTCCCAACCACTGGTGTTTCTAGGCTGAGGGAAATGTGTGCAAACGGAGCCCAGAGAACTGGGTGAAACACACGTGGGCTGCGGGGTTAAGCCACCGTGAGCCGGGTCTCCTGCCTCTGAGAGTGCGATGAGAAGATCCGTCTGGTCATTTGTGAACTTAGCTCAGGTCCTCGCCTTTAAGGTACCTTCTTATTTCACTGAACAAAAATATAACCGTTGAAGTACAGGATTAATGGTTAAGCTTGTAGGGTTTAGAAGGTTTTTTAAAAATTGTATGATAAAAGTCATACGAGCGTTACAAAATACTTGGCAAATGCAGGCCAGCTGTGGTGGCTCACGCCTATAATCTCACATTTTGGGAGACTGAGGTAGAAGGATGGCTTAAGCCTGGAATTCGAGACTAGCCTGGGCAACATAGTGAGACCTCATCTCTACAAAAAGAAAAAACAAAATCAGCAGCCAAGTGTGGCGGCATGGGCCTGTACTTCCAACTCCTCAGGTGGCTGAACCGGAAGGGTTGCTTGAGCCCAGGAGGTCGAGGCTGCTGTGAGCCATGATCGTGTCATTACACTCCAGCCTGGGCAACAGAGTGAGACTCTGACTCAAAAAAAATATCTGGCAAATGCAGAAGAAAAAAATTATTCAGTCTCAACATCTTGTAGTATGACCAATAAAATTTCTTAAATTAAAAAAATATATATATATGAGTAGCAATGAGGGGGAAATTGGTGCCAGAATACATTTTAGGGAAAAATCATTTTGTTTAGTAAAATACCTGTATTAGGGTTCTTCAGAGAAATAGAATCCAGTAGGATAGATGGCCTATTAGGTGCGTCCACGTTCTCGTTCTCTCTCTCTCTCTCTCACACACACAGGACAAATATGTCCATACATTGGTTATATATACACACATATGTCTATATACTTGTTATATATAGGGCCATATCTGTTCTGTTCATATGTGATCTCACTTCATCGCCGTAACAACTCTCTGGCGTAGCTGTATCACTGTCACCGTTTTGAAAAACAGCTGCTGCTCAGAGCAGTTAAGTCGCTTGTCCAAGGTGAGGCAGCCGGTCGTGACTGAACCCAGGAGGAAACTGGGTGTGTCGGAATCCAGAGCCCTTTCCACAACCCCAGGCCCCTTCCCGGGGAAGCTGGAGAGACGCCGTCCCTTGCGGAAAACCGCCAAGCAGCACAGTGAAGGACGCACACACTTCGGCCCCTTGTGGCCCGAGTGGGCTTAGGATTTCCCGACAGTGGGCCCTCCGCTGTCCTTGGAGCCCAGCCCCGCTGAATGACCTTGACCGCGCGGGTTGTGTGGTCACTCCTTTCGGATTCTGGTTTGGGCTCGTCGCCCTTCTTGGGGGCAGCCCCGGGAGACAGCGCGGATGAGCGCGCCTTGTGTGGCCGCGGGACTCCCTCACCAGGAGGCTCTGGCTTGCTCTGCAGAGGGCGCGGATGCTCCGCCACGCCCGACCCGGGCCGAGTGGGCGACTGGAGCGGGCCGGTCCCTGTGCTGATGGCCGTCAAACATGCCAAGGGAAGTCATCGCTGAGGTACCAGCCACACCTCGGGCTCTTGGCTGCTTCTCCCAGCTCGCCGGCCAAGCCACAGATGTCAGCCAGCCTTTTGAACACCAAAGGAAGCGGCTCTTTGTTGGGGAGTGTTTCCCCGTCATGTGATGCGTCAACGTAAGATTGTTTCTTGTCCTAAATTCAAACGTATCTAAACTGCAAGGATGGAGCTCAATGGAGAGAGGAACAGTGGCTGCACACCTGGACAACACCTTCCGCCTGCCGGGCCTGGAGAGGCGTCCAGCCCGCTGACCCTGCCCGGAGCAGCGTGGAGACCCGGCAGCAGGTTCTTCTGGTCTGTCTGCCGTGTGATCACACTGCAAGCACCATTTGTGTTAAGAGCAAAATCCTCTGGTCATTAGAGTCATTTCTGTTCTTTAAATGAATGAAAGGGTTTGCATTTTATATTTAACAAACGTGCGGAAATGAAAAGGCAGTGAAAATTAGTAGGTACTTCCAAGCCGGGCTCGGTGGCTCAGCCTGTCGTCCCGCGCCTTTGGGAGGCTGACGTGAGCGGATGGCCTGAGCCCGCGGGTTCGAGACCCGCCTGGGCAGCGAGACCTCATCTCTACCATAAATCAAAAAATCAGCCGGCGTGGTAGCGCGCGCCTGTCATTCCGGCTACTGGGAAGGCTGAGGCGGAAGGATCGCCGGAGCCCAGCGGGTCGAGGCTGCGGTGGCCGGGAGCGGCCGCTGCACTCCAGTCTGGGCGACCGAGTGAGAC